>NC_134487.1:148666339-148857767 GCF_040206685.1 Ascaphus truei
GGTGCGTTGCTGGGTCTGGTGAGAGAGGGTTAGCCAGATACTTGCTGAGTCCGGGGCGCCAGAGGTCCGAATAGTGAAGTCCAAAAGCCGTGGGTCAAGGGTAGGAGGAAACAGCGTAGTCGTAGTTCAAAGCCAAGTCCAGGGGTCATAGAGGTACACATAGTCAAAATGGAAGCCGAGATCAAGTCCAGAGAGGTTACACAGTGGGGCTGGTTCAGGAACAAGAGCTGAAACACAGAAGAGAGCCAGGCACAGAACTCCGAACAGCACAAGGCCACAAGAAGCTATGCAGAGCGAGGAAGGAGAGAAAGGACTTGGGTAATATACTGCGGTTGACCAATAGAGGGTAGAGGTGGGGCAGAGGTGCGTCCAGGCAGTCCCTGTGATAGGCTCAGAGACAGAGAGGAGATGGGAGCCAGGTGCGTGGCTGGGGTGAGAGACGTGGCATCCCACGATTGGCGGGGCCGGGGCCAGCAGTGCGAGGTGAGGGGAGAAAAGATTGGGTGTGCGCGCCCTGTAATGCTCCTGCATGTGCGACCTGGAAGCGTGGGGGCAGTGGCGGCGTGTGCCGCTGAAGAGTGAGACCGGAGCGGCATTTGGCCGGCGGAGGCAGGGACCTGGCGGAAAGACAGAGTGCCGGGTTCGACGGCACTCAGAGTTGGTAAGGGGGGGACACGCCACGGGGGACGTGTCCCCAGATTCCTTATAGTAACCCCCCACTTGAGGATCGAACTCCGGACGATCCTCCCATGGTTTGTGAGGAAACTTCTGATGGAAGAGCTTGAGTATAGCTGGAGCGTGAATGTGATGATGGGGCACCCAAGATCGTTCCTCTGGCTCGTAAACCTTCCAGTGGACGAGAAACTGTAGCTTTCTTCTTGAGAATCGAGAGTCCTCAAATTCCTGTTGCCCCTGTATAGTAACAAGATTGGGTCTGAGAGGGCGATCTGGAAAGTGTATATTCTGAAACAATGGCTTTAGAAGGGAGACATGAAAGACTGTGGGTATTTTCATGGATGGTGGTAGTTGGAGATGATAAGCTACTGGGTTTATTTGTTCGAGAATTTTGAAAGGACCCAAGAATCTGGGCGCCAACTTCGGAGAAGGTGTCTTGAGTTTAATATTCCTGGAGGAAAGCCAGGCTCTGTCCCCTGGCTTATATTCCGGTGCCAACTGGCGGCGCCGTTCTGCCTGAGTCTTCTGTTTTTGGACCGCCCCTAGCAACGCCCTTTGAATCTTTATCCAGGAGTCTTGTACTGTAGGTTAGCAACCTGAACATCAGCTGCTGGGACTCCAGATGGGGTGGAGGAGAGAGGGAGGCTGCTGGGATGAAAACCATAATTAAAGAAAAAAGGGTCTCCTTTGTAGATTCATTCCTGAGAGAATTAATTGCGAACTCTGCCATGGTAATAAGTCCACCCAATGTCTTGAGATTCGGACACGAAACATCTCAGGTACTGTTCCAAGGACTGGTTCATCCTCTCAGCTTGACCATTGGTCTGCGGGTGGTAGCCCGAGGAGAACAGAAGGGAGATGCTAAGCCTTTGGGAGAATGCTCGCCAGAATTTAGAAATAAATTGTGAGTCCCTGACTGAGACAATAGTGTGAGGAATGCCGTGTAACCTGAAGATCTCTTTAGTAAACACATCGGCCAACATGGCGGAATTAGGAGGACCCTTGAGGGGTACAAAATGTGCCTGCTTGGCGAATCTATCCACTACTACGAGAATTGTATTCATCCCTTTGGAGGGTGGGAGTTCCACTATAAAGTCCATGGATATATGCGTCCAAGGACGTTCAGGGATGGGAAGGGGCAGAAGAAGACCCGATGGCTTATGTCGGACGGACTTACTGTGTGCGCATACCGGGCAAGCTTTCGTGCAGTCTTGAATATCCTTGCTCATGTTTGGCCACCAGAAGGTACGTTTGATTAAGTCAAGAGTCCTTTTAAAACCCAGGTGACCAGCTGATCTGGAAGAATGGCCCCATTCCAGGATCTTGTGATGAAAACGTGGGGCGGCATACAGGAGTCCCTCTGGTACATTTAACCTGCTGGGGATGTGAGCCTGGGCTTCCATGATTTTATCCAAGATGTTAAATGAGTTGGCGGAAATTATGCACTTAGAAGGTAAGATAGTTTCCGTTAACTTGTCGGACCTCTCTTCTGTAGAGAACTGACATGTAAGCGCGTCGGCCTTGACATTCTTGGTGCCTGGAATGTATGAGATCGTGTAGTTGAAATGAGAAAAAAAAGTGCCCAGCGAGCTTGACGGGACCCCAGATGGCGGGCCCCTTCTATATACAACAAATGTTTGTGATCAGTGAGAATGGCTACCGGCTCTTTCGTGCCCTTAAGGAGATGTCTCCATTCTTGTAGGGCTAACTTGATCGCAAAGAGCTCCCTGTTACCGACGTCATAATTTCTCTCGGCTGGAGAAAATTTTCTTGAAAAGAAGCCACAAGGATGAAGCTTGTCTTGAGGAGTGGACCGTTGTGATAGTTCTGCCCCTGCCCCAGTATCAGAGGCATTGACCTTGAGTGTGAAAGGAAGAGAAGTGGCGAAGGATAGGGCAGACACGAAAGCTTTCTTGAGGATCTCAAAAGCCTTAGTAGCTTCAGTGGGCCCTGACGATGGGTCGGCCCCTTTCTTGGTAAGGGTGGTAATGGGAGAGACTATGGTAGAAAAATTGCAGATGAATTTCCGGTAATAATTCGAAAACCCGACGAAGCGTTGAATTGCTTTCAGGGAATTAGGCTGCGGCCAGTCCAGAACTGCCTTCAATTTTTCCAGATCCATGGTGAACCCCTTATCTGAAATTATGTAGCCCAGAAAGGCTGTGGAAGATTGGTGGAAGAGGCACTTCTCCATTTTAGCGTAGAGCTTGTTTGCGCGGAGGCGAGAAAGGACCACCCTGGTGTGGCGGATATGCTCTTCCAGGTCTTTGGAAAAAATAAGTATGTCATCCAGGTATACTATAACGAAGATATCCAGAAAGACCTCATTCATGAACTCTTGGAATACGGCCGGGGCATAACAGAGACCAAAAGGCATCACGCGGTATTCATAATGGCCGCTGCTTGTATTGAAAGCGGTTTCCCGGATACAAATCAGATTGTACGCCCCTCTGAGGTCGAGTTTGAAGAATATAGTGGTTCCTTGTAGCTGATCGAACAGCTCCGAGATTAGTGGAAGGAGGTACAGGTTCTTAATTGGGATCTTGTTGAGACCCTAGTAGTCAATGCAAGGTCACAAAGAGCCATCCTTTTTTTCACGAAAAAGAACCCAGCCCCGGCCGGGGAGGTGGAATTCCGGATGAAACTTCATTTGAGAGTTTCTTGGATATAAGATGACATAGCCTCGGTCTCAGGCACTGATTTAGACTTGGGAAGTGTGGCTCCGGGAATTATTTCTATGGGACAGTCAAACGAGCGATGTGGCGGAAGAACTTCGGCCTGGGTCTTGTTAAAGACATCCTTGAAATCAAGGTATACACCAGGATGGGTGGAAGGAGACGAGACATAAGTCTCAAGATGGGCGAGGGTAGTCACTGAAAGCTCCCCTGAATCCTTCAACGAGGAACCCCACTGGAAAGGCAATTTGACCGTCCAATCAACACATGGATTGTGCAGCTAGAGCCAGGGTAATCCCAAAATGACCTGGACGTGAAAGATGTAAAAAATAATACGCTAAGTGTGGCCATCCGAGGTGGAAAGTGAAAGGGGGGAAGTCTCCAAGGAGATGAACGCTGGCTGGAGGGGACGGCCGTCTATGGCCTCGAGGCCAATGGGTATCTTCTTCTTGGTCAAAGAAATCTGGTTCTTGACTGCAAAATCCTGGTCCATGAAGTAACCACCAGACCCCGAGTCGATGAATGCTGAGGCTAATACCCAGACGTTGGGACCTTCGAGGATTATAAGCAACAGAATTCTCTTGGGAAGTTCTTCAGGGGGAGACGGGCGAGAAGAGATGGTACCCAGGGAGAGCCCCTCAAACCTCACTGGGCGTTCTCGTTTCCCGGTCTCAGGGGACAGTGTCGTACCAGATGGTCGGGGGAGCCGCAGTAAAAACAGAGACCTTCGTTCCTACGGCGAGTTCTCTCGGCGGACCGGAGCTGTTGACTGCCAATCTGCATGGGCTCGGGGGCGTCTAGTGCCAGAAGGGCCAAAGGAGGAGGTCTAGATGGAGCAGAAATAGGCAACATGAACCTGGGACGCTGGCGTTCCTGGCGTCTCTCCTGGAGGTGCTGGTCTACTCGAATGCTCAGGGCAATTAGGTCCTCTAGTGAAGAGGGTCGAGGTTGAGCTGCCAGGTCGTCTTTAAGGGGTTCAGCCAAGCCCTGCCAGAAAGCTGCTGAGAGAGCCTCATCATTCCAACGAGTCTCCGTGGCGATCGTGTGGAACTCCAATGTGTATCTCACTGCCGACCTGCGACCCTGGGAAAGGTGAAACAGGGAGGAAGCGACGGTCTCCTTACGGGTCGAAGACCTGTTGAAATTCTTGCCGGAACCTAGGAAAATCTTGGGTTACATCAGGTCTGAGTTCCAAGACAGGTGAGGCCCAGGCTAGTGCGTCACCAGTCAGCAGAGCGTAGACATAGGCTACCTTGGAGCGGTCCGTGGGAAACCGGGATGGAGATAACTCAAACTGGATGTCGCATTGGTTCAAGAATCCACGGCAAGTGAACGGATCTCCGGCGTACCGGTAAGGCACAGGGATACGTGGTTCCGAAGCACCCGTGCCTCCCTGGGCAACTGGGGCTATAGCCTGGGGTTCCTGAAGTGAGAGATTATAAAGTTGTTGCGCCAAGGAAGTTACCTGGTTGCTCAGGAACTGCCAGTGCTCCATGGTCAAAGCTTGGGCCACCTCAGGGGGGTCTGCATTTTGTGGGCTCTGCATAATGTAACGCTGTACTGCTCGCAGACCAGACCAGTCCCCAGTACTGAGGTGGGTAAGGGTATAACACACACCCACAGCAGTGAGGGCGTGCCCGGGGTGTGGTAGGGTGCGTTGCCAGGTCTGGTGAGAGAGGGTTAGCCAGATACTTGCCGAGTCCGGGGCGCCAGAGGTCCGAGTAGTGAAGTCCAAAAGCTGTGGGTCAGGGGTAGGAGGAAACAGCGTAGTCGTAGTCCAATGCCAAGTCCAGGGGTCAGAGAGGTACACGTAGTCAAAATGGAAGCCGAGATCAAGTTCGGAGAGGTTACACAGAGGGGCTGGTTCAGGAACGAGAGCTGAAACACAGAAGAGAGCCAGGCACAGAACTCCGAACAGCACAAGGCCACATGAAGCTATGCAGAGCGAGGAAGGAGAGGAAGGACTTGGGTAATATACTGCGGTTGACCAATAGAGGGTAGCGGTGGGGCGGAGGTGCGTCCAGGCAGTCCCTGTGATATGCTCAGGGACAGAGAGGAGATGGGAGCCAGGTGTGTGGCTGGGGTGAGAGACGTGGCGTCCTGCAATTGGAAAGGGCGGGGCCAGCAGTGCGAGGTGAGGGGAGAAAAGATTGGGCACTCAGAGTTAGTAAGGGGGGACACGCCGCGGGGAACGTGTCCCCCGATTCCTTACATAAACAGAGCGCACACCATTTTTATTATGTTGAAGGACGTGGTGTGAAAAATCTTCTAACATAATTGCAATATACTGTACATGTGTGTACTGATTTTTACCAAAAAGATATTTCTACTTTAGTTGGGGATTTATGAAAACCTACAGAGGGTTAAAAGACTTATGCCAGTTGCACTATTAAACAAATGTATTCGATTGGCAATTATGAACATTTGTGTTCTATATTGGCACATACATGCAGCGTTTAGTTTATGAAGCAAGTGTTTGATGGGGGGTGTCAATAGGCAGCTAATTAGGATATGTGGATTTTAATGAGTCCAATTGTGATTTCACGTTACTACCATGCATGGAAGGAGTGGCGCAGTGAGAAAACTAACTAACTGCAAACAATAACACTGAAGTAGAGCCTGATTTAAATCCCGGTCGGATCTACATGTGACCTTTGGCATTACTTTATCTAGTCCCGAAAACACTACAATCTCAATGGTGCAGGGACTCATGCCTGAAAAGATTCTATGTACAGCAGTGCATACACTATCAGTGTTATACAAGATATTTTAACTATTAAATAAATTGCTGTTTTTATTATTAATTGTAATATGAAATTATATTATTGTTATTGTTAGTAATAGTGGGGGTGATAGTTTCTATGATTTTTTTTGTGATGTATTTATATTTCTATAGGGGACAAAATTATTTGGACAACTTTAGTGTAAAATGGCAAAAATAAACATAGAATACTTAATAACATATATACAGTAAGACAGGTCATGTTCTACAGTCCAGATATTGTTTTTGTGGCTTGCAAGAATGCAAAAACATGTCTATTGTAACTATCTCACCACCCTTGAGGTGGCATGAAATAAAATGCAAGTTTTCAGAAGAGGTTTTGATAACGGAGCTATGAGAATTCTAGTCGTTGTAAAAAAATGTGAGTTGGAGGCATTTTGGACGAACCGATCGAATTGGCATAGCCAAAGTGAAACCGCATTTAAAAAACCCTTTTCTACATGGATTGGACATGCAAGAAGGGCTTACAGAATAGCAAAGCATGCCAATCTGATCAGAAAGGGCTCTTTAGTAGAGATGGCCGATATGGTCAAAATCCGTTTCCTGGAATTTTCCGAGCTTTCCATTCAAAATCAGTCCCGTGGTGTAAAATCCTTTGACTGATTGAAACTAGAACAATCAGTGCGGATTAATCCAAAACCGTCATTGGATACAATCCGCACGGAATTTTAGGAATCCAATCCACAAAATCCGCAATCTGTTGACCGATTTTTACAAATCCTCCAACGGATTGTGGAATCCGCAGCTTGGATTGTCAACCACCCGATCTGAGGCTGATCCAAATCCGCAAAAAGACAGGGATTGACACAAATTGCAGTTACGAGAATAGGCCCCACAGTCTTCGACTTCTTCTTGTTCTATTCCATTTATTTCAATCTTATTTAGCGCCTACCTTTTACATCACAATTAATTAATCAAAATGAAAAACATCTGAATTCAATCAAGTCTATTGAGCTAATTATTCTGATGTATCAGAAAAAGTCTGTGCAACATGTCCAGTACTCAGAGTTTGTTGAACCCAATATTTAAAGATAATGCTAATGAAAAATAAATCCTGTTTGATGGTACATGCACTTACGTAGAAAAAGACTGTTTTAAATTGTCATTTTAAAAATATCAAAATATAACTTTTGCATGTGTAACTCTGGGTATAACACTTATTGATTTGCATTTTGCTGGGAATAGTATGTATAATGTTCCAATCTAAGGCCAACACTATATAGCCAAGTCTAAAGCTTAAAGGAACATAGAATATATATATATAGAAAATAATAGATAACTAGCTCTATAACATATTGTTCTTTGAATGAATGTATGTTGCTGTATATAGTGTTGACTGCCCTGTTATATTCTGGAATTACACATACATAGTTGGATTTGAGTATTGTATAACCTGGTGTGACAAACGGCTCCCTTTATGTAGCGCTGCCGTTTGTCCAGGCTCTTCGCGACACAGTCTTCTAGGGTTTAATTTGTAGAAAAGGGGGACAAACACGTGATTACACACAGGGGGCACTCAGCCCTCAACCTTCAGCGGTTTATTTCTCCATTAGTGGCAGTAAACATTTTAAACACTGTCACTTTAAGAACAAAAGAATTCATAAAAGGAAACATCTACTCCTGTCAGGAGTCTAACTCACATGCATATCCCTATCTGCAATATTGGCTGGCTTAGCCAGTTATCAACTTTAAATAACACACATAGATAATATTGAGTCCTTAACTGTCAGCTGAGGACAGCGTCCCAATAGATCCTCAGATGCTGCAACATGTGGGGGGGGGGGCGTCTACCCCCAACTGGATAATGGGGAGCAGCAGTTTCCTCCCAGCCTTCAGGCTCTAAGAGAGAGTGAAGCAGCAAACCTCACTGCAATATATTCCTGTTCCTCAATTAGGAGAGCAGTCAAGGAAAACCAGAACCATTGCAAAATCTGGTATGGATTTCCTATCCACTAGCCTAAGTGACTGTGAATCTGTGGGCAGATCACATCCACACTATATCTGCACTTTCTGTTATAAATCAGACAGAAAGCTGCCTTCTATACTGGGACTATGGGCTCTATGCAGTCAGCGCCGAAAAAGTCCTCTCGCCAAGTGTTCCTTATCGGCATGATTCTGCCGATTTTCCCTCGCCGTATGCAATAAGTGCCGAATCCCTTCCGAATCAAGCTGAAAACATTTGGTCCCACTCTGCCGATGATTTTCCGATCACACACAGGTGTATCGGCGTGCATGGCGGGGTGGTGTTAGGTTCGCCAATGAAACTTCTTGCTGAATCTGCCGAAGCAAGCATGTTTTGGATTGAGTGGCCCATTTAAAGGCAGCGTGTATTTTTGTTCATTCTCTGTGTTGTTGGGAGAGAGAGAGAGAGAGAGAGAGACACACAGAGCTGGCCGATTTACATATTTCATATTGACTGAGAGAGTAATTGTGTATTGTGAGAGGTTTGTCCTGTGTTGTTTTGGTAAGTTCTTTGTCATGTTTTCCCTTTGTAAGTGTACAGTGCGATTGTCTTTAAATTTCTTTTCTGTTCTTTATGAGTACTATAGGTATGGCCGAAAGGCGTGGGAATAGTGATGCTGGTGTGAGTGGTACTGGTAGTCGTGTGAGTACGCATCTGAGTGAACGTAGGATTCAGGGGAGTGCTGTTGCTGCGAGTGCGAGTGGTGTTGCTGGGAGTGTGAGTGCTGCTGGTGGCTCTGTTGCAGGTGCTGCTGTGGTGTCTGTTGCTGGTGCTGATGGGGTGTCTGCTGCTGGTGCTGCTGGTGTGTCTGGTGGTGGGGTGGTTGGTGGTGGCCCGCTTTTGGAGTCTCTTCCATTGGAAGAAGGAGAGTCCAGTCAGCAGCAGCCAAGCTCTGGGGCTGCACGTGTTCGGAGGAAACGTGTGGAGTGGCCACGTAATCCTCGTTTTAATGAAGAGGAAAACAGAGTTCTTGTCACAGGGATTTTGGAGCACTATGACTCTCTGTATGGGCATTTACTAGGTAAGTCTATCTATGCATTAATTGTTCAAAGACATGTTATCCTAGGTCATGTGAGATGTCTTAATATCAAACTATTATTCTCTAATATCTATCAATTAAAGTTAATTGTTACACACATATTCCTTCATGCTTTATAACGACCATAACAATCAGTCTAAAAAGTTTACCAAAGTTCATACAATATTCATGCAAACTTCCTTAGATTTTTATGTTTACACGTAAATGCTCATGTGCTACACGTATTCAACCTAAACCAGCATGTTTGGTATCTCTTGGAACAGGTAGCAGTTTAGGAAACTGCTCGTTTTTCTAATAATAATTAACGTCATATATTTTGTATGTATTTCAGGGGCGGACAAGTTCAGCATCCAAAAAAGAAATGTGGGAGCAAATAACATTGGCTGTGTCTGCATGTGGGAATCATGTCAGGGACCGGGCGAATTGTCGGAAGAGATTCAATGATATCAGGGCAAACTTAAAGAAAAAAATCCAAGCACAACGGATGCATGCTTCTGCCACTGGAAGTGGGCCGCCAGCACAAGCTCTAATCTTAACTCCATTGGAGGAGCAGATGCGGGAAAAATTTCTTCCTGTCATCGTGGAGGGTTTGGAAGGGGACAGAGATATTGGAATTTATTCAGCTCAATTTCCAACAGGTGACAAATGTTACTGTATTACGCGTGTCGTATGTTACAGTTCTTATCTATATTTCCGCAGAAACTTATATTTTTTCACAATATAAGCATACAGTACCTACATACATATCTGCCCCCAACCCTGCCCCCAACCCAACTTTAAAATAAAATATATAAATAAAATACATTTAATAAATTCCTAGTCAGAACAACATTCGTTTTTGACAAATGTATTTATTACATTATACTACAATTAGTCCTTGTTACGTGTGTGTGTGTGTGTGTGTGTGTGTGTGTGTGTGTGTGTGTGTGTGTGTGTGTGTGTGTGTGTGTGTGTGTGTGTGTGTGAGAGAGGAAGAGAGGAAGAGAGGAAGAGAGGAAGAGAGGAAGAGAGGAAGAGAGGAAGAGAGAGGAAGAGAGAGGAAGGGAGAGGAAGAGAGAGGGGGAGAAAGGAAAAGAGGGAGAGGAAGAGAGAGGGAGAGAGAGGGAGAGAGAGGAAGAGAGGGAGAGAGAGGAAGAGAAGGAGAGAGAGGAAGAGAGGGAGAGAGAGGAAGAGAGGGAGAGAGAGGGAGAGAGAGGAAGAGAGAGGAAGAGAGAGGAAGGGAGAGGAAGAGAGAGGAAGAGAGAGGGCAAGAAAGGGGGAGAAAGGAAGAGAGGGAGAGGAAGAGAGAGGGAGAGAGAGGGAGAGAGAGGAAGAGAGGGAGAGAGAGGAAGAGAAGGAGAGAGAGGAAGAGAGGGATAGAGAGGAAGAGAGGGAGAGAGAGGGAGAGAGGGAGGGAGGAAGAGAGGGATAGAGAGGAAGAGAGGGAGAGAGAGGAAGAGAGAGGAAGAGAGAGGGAGAGAGAGGGAGAGAGAGGGAGAGAGAGGGAGAGAGAGGGAGGGAGAGAGAGAAAGAGAGAGAGGAGAGAGAGAAAGAGAGAGAGGAGAGAGAGAGAGGAGAGAGAGAGGAGAGAGAGAGAGAGAAAGAGAGAAAAAAGAGACAGAGGAGGGAGAGAGAAAAAGAGACAGAGGAGGGAGAGAGAAAAAGAGACAGAGGAGGGAGAGAGAAAAAGAGACAGAGGAGGGAGAGAGAAAAAGAGTCAGGAGAGAGAAGGAGACAGAGGGGGGAGAGAAAGAGAGGGGAGAGAAAGACAGAGGGGAGAAAGAGACCAGAGAGAGGGGAGACGGGGGAGACCAGAGAGAGGGGAGACCAGAGAGGGGGGAGACCAGAGAGAGGGGAGACCAGAGAGAGGGGAGATGGGGGAGACCAGAGAGAGGGGAGATGGGGGAGACCAGAGAGAGGGGAGACGGGGGAGACCAGAGAGAGGGGAGACGGGGGGAGACCAGAAAGAGGGGAGACGGGGGGAGACCAGAAAGAGGGGAGACGGGGGGAGACCAGAAAGAGGGGAGACGGGGGGAGACCAGAAAGAGGGGAGACAGGGGGAGACAAGAAAGAGGGGAGACGGGGGGAGACCAGAAAGAGGGGAGACGGGGGGAGACCAGAGAAAGGGGAGATGGGGGGAGACCAGAGAGAGGGGGGCAGGGGTGACTGACTGACCGGGACAGGGGTGACTGACTGACCAGGGCAGGGGTGACTGACTGACCTGGGCAGGGGTGACTGACTGACTGACTGGGGCAGGGGTGACTGACTGACCGGGGCAGGGGTGACTGACTGACTGGGGCAGGGGTGACTGACTGACCGTGGCAGGGGTGACTGACTGACCGGGGCAGGGGTGACTGACTGACCGGGGCAGGGGTGACTGACTGACCGGGGCAGGGGTGACTGACTGACCGGGGCAGGGGTGACTGACTGACCGGGGCAGGGGTGACTGACTGACCGGGGCAGGGGTGACTGACTGACCGGGGCAGGGGTGACTGACTGACCGGGGCAGGGGTGACTGACTTACCGGGGCAGGGGTGACTGACTGACCGGGGCAGGGGTGACTGACTGACCGGGGCAGGGGTGACTGACTGACCAGGGCAGGTGACTGATTGGGGGTGGGTACCTCTGGTGTCACACACATACTCCCATACACACATACACATTCTCACATATATATACACACACACACCCACACACTCCCATATATACACACACACACACTCCCATATATACACACACTCCCACATATATACACACACTCCCACATATATACACATATATGCCCGATGGGAGGGGGGGCGGATGGCCCGATGGGAGGGGGGGGCGACAGATGGCCCTGCAGGGGCCTGAGGCAGACAGGCGTGGAAGGGGCTGGCTGCCGGAAGGGGGAGGAGTGGAAGCGCTGAGGAGGGAAAGTTGCTGAGAGAGCCGGAGGCGGGGTAATCTCCCCCAACAACATGAACCCGCCTCCGGCTTTTTTTTTTTTTTCTCCAGGCAATTAGTCACTTTTTAGAATTAGATCCCAATCTGTACCCTTCACAAAGGTTGTTTCTTTTAGCATGCATTAAATTTATGTTGAATCACAATTATTTTCTATTTGGAAACACATATTATTTACAAATCTGTGGTACGGCCATGGGAGCCAAATTTGCCCCTAGTTATGCTAACCTCTACATGGGACTGTGGGAGGGTACCCATGTGTGGGGAGATGCTGTGCTGGGGGCGAGTTTGGTTTTCTATGGCCGTTTCATAGATGATATTCTTATTATTTGGGATGGTGAGAGGGGAATCCTGGAGGGGATTTTGGAGTCCTTCAATGATAACAAGATGGGGTTGAAGTTTACATACAATATACACCCTGATACTATAGTATTTTATATATATATATATGCCACTGTTGTCAGCAAACAGGCCTTGTGTTAATGAGATATAAATGTTAGGACACTTGCTAAAATTATGGTATCAGTATGATTGAGCCCCTAATTCACTCAGCTGTATTTAACTTTGAATATGATTACAACAAGGCCTACTTACACACATCAATGCCTTTATTTTAGCACTGTATATATCATATATATATATATATATATATATATATATATATATATATATATATATATATATATATATATAATCAGATTGAACAGTGCAGGCCTTCATGCCTGCAAAAAGGCATTTGTTTGCTGTTAAAGAAAACTCTACACAGATGACTCAATTAGGCCCTCAAACATACTCACTCATTAATGTTATAAAATGTAATGAACTGTTAAGATAATTACAACAAGGCCTGTTTGCACACAAGGCCTTCAATGTAGCTATATATATATATATATAACATTAATGAGTGAGTATGTTTGAGGGCCTAATATATATATATATATATATATATACAGTGGTTGACAAATCACCAAAAAATCTACTCGCCACACAAAAAAATCTACTCGACACCTAGTACCAAACGTGTGCTGCTTGGGCCAATATTTACTCGCCCGGGGGTTAAATCCACTCGCCCGGGGTGAGCAAATGTATAGGTTTGTCGAACACTGTATATATGTATGTATATATATATATATATATATATATAGCAACGGTAAATATTACTGTATGTTCATTTGCATGTCTTATATATACACACGCAGACATATATATATATATATATATATATATAGATATATATATATATATATATATATACACACACACACAATATATAGTTAATTATATATAGATATATATATATAAATATATATATCAACATATATATTTTCCAATTATATATATATATATATATCGATGTATATATCAAGAGAGACAAACAGAGAGAGTCAAAGAGAGATAGAGAAACAGAGAGAGAGAAAAACAGAAAAAGAGACAAAGAGAGAGATGTGTGTGTATGGTTAAATATAGCTGTGTAAGCAGAAATCTGTTCATCATGGCACTGTAGATGATTTCACACACATTCTTATTGTAATTAAAAGAGTCAAGTTGTTTTGCACATGTTGATTGCCTAAGCCGAAAGTAAAGTTTCGATTCCTCTGAAAGAGTGTATCTTAGACAAAGAATTTCAGCCAATTATTCTCATCCTGGGAGTGCCCACATAGCCCCACCCCTTCCCAACACTGCCCACAATTTTCAATTTGGCCCAGTATCTGAAGAGGAGATTACACAAGCGCTTCTCAAACTAAAATTAAGCAGCCAATGACTTGCTACAATCTAGGTTCCTACGACATGGTGCCCCAGCCATTACCAAACCAATTGCGTCCATAGTCAACTCTATCCTTTCTGCAGGCCATATCCCTAAGACCTGGAAAACTGCCAGAGTTGTCCCAATCTTCAAAAGTGGGGACAAAAACACTGTCTCAAACTACAGACCAATCTCACTTCTCCCAATTCTATCCAAAGTCATGGAAAAATGTGTCCACTCCCAATTAAGCGACTATTACACCAAGACAAATTTCCCTAGCCAATTCCAATCTGGCTTTCGTCCCAAACACTCCACTGTAACTACCCTGCTAAAAGTTTGCAATGAAATCCAGTGTGGAATGGAACGGGGACAACTCACTGGTGCAGTATTCCTAGATTTTGCAAAGGCTTTTGATACAGTTGATCATGATATCCTGCTTAACAAGCTCCAGAGCTCTGGAATAGGAAGCATGCTTTTCCCTGGTTTCAGTCCTACCTATCAGGAAGATCCCAACATGTGTCCATCTCAGGCTCTAACTCCAATCCCCTGGATGTCACCTGTGGTGTCCCGCAAGGCTCTGTTCTGGGGCCCCTACTCTTCTCAGTGTTCATTAATGATCTTCCCACAGCTTGTAAGGAAGTCTCAATACACATGTATGCAGATGACACAATCCTATATGCACACAGCCATAGCCTCTCTGACCTTCAACACATACTTCAGTCTGACTTTTTGAGACTCGAAAACTGGATTTCCCAAAACAAACTGTTTTTAAACACTGACAAGACTGTAACAATGGTATTTGGGACCAAGACTAAATTCTTAAAGCTTCCAGCGACTGAGCTCCATATTAGAACTAACAC
The DNA here is from genome assembly GCF_040206685.1 of Ascaphus truei. Lineage (NCBI taxonomy): Eukaryota > Metazoa > Chordata > Amphibia > Anura > Ascaphidae > Ascaphus > Ascaphus truei. The sequence continues at coordinate 148,680,997 of NC_134487.1, forward strand.
TAACACCACCCTAACCGCTGTCACTAGTTTTAAATACCTGGGTGTAACAGGGGAGTAATCCCTGTTCAAGTAATGTGCCTTTAATCTAGCAGTGTGGTGGTTAACTGCTGGTAGTCAATTAATAAATACCACCTGCCTGATTTAGATTGCTTACAAAAGCCTGTCTATTGAGACAGGAAGTGACTCCTTAGCTCACTTGTGAGCTGACCTTTGGAGACACAACAGTCTTGAGCCCTGCCAGAAGAAACAGCAGAGCTGCTTACAAGACACAGGGAAAACTACTAAACCTGAAGCTGACATACCTTGAGTGAAGGGAGCTGAACCAGGATCTGAGAAGATTTTCCCTCCAAGAAACAGATAAGACTTTCATTCTTAAGAGACTTCTTATATCTGCTTATTTCATGCTATGTGTTTGGGGCTGGGAGAAATGCTTGACTAAGGGAGATGTGAATTAATTGCATAGTGTTTCACTAGAAATACTCCCAAGTGAATAGAAGCTTTGTTCCACCCCCCCCCCCCCCTGTGTTTGGATGGATTTGCTGATGAAAAGGAAAAGGCACAATAAAGCCTTATTATAATTTCACCTTATAAAAGTCTCCAATTGTGTACCTCTGTGAACGTCCATCTACATATGGTGTCAGAAGTGGAATGAGAGGTGTCTTTGTTGTTAAAAAGGACCAGAGATTTTTTAGGTGAAATTTTTTTAACGCTTTTTGTCTACAAACAAGTCTGAGCAAAATAGAAAAAAAAAACCTCTCATGCAGCAGAGATCAGAGTTAAAGGGATACACACCACTGAAAACTTACAAAACCACAGATGGACGCTTTGCCCCAATCCCAAGAGGAGAGAGACTGCTGAAACAGCTAAAACCTTATTTGCCTATCACAAAGTGTAATATTGTCATTGAAATAGGGGTTTTGCCTTCCAGCCATAGTCAGGGTTCAAGAAGTGAGTCAGCCCTTAAAAAGGGATAGGTGTTTGCTGTTTTCAAAAGTTTCGCTGAAGCAGTGAATACAGATGGTGACCCACGAGTGGTACTGATTTTGCAAATAAAGGTTGCCATACCGCATAGGGCTACCAGCTGGGAATGGATATATGCAGAAAAGTATGAAAATTGATACAAGACTGTACTGAAGCAGGGGAATTTTTAGCAAACAAATGCTGAGTGTAAAATTGCCCTATAGGGGAAAAAGGAATTTCTGAACTGTGTAAAAGGTTTTTCAAAGCCAATTGCTGAGTGTTGAGTCACCCTGCCGGGAATGAAAGAAATAGTCCACTGCAAAGAATGTTTTCTTTTTGCAAGTAAAAAAAAGTCTGCCTATATATATCTTGGGAGCAGAAACAGACACCCAAAGGGTGACGTGTGAATGCCAAAATACCCAAAGATGAGACTGAAAATTACTGAACTCAGAAAGAAAACCAAATTCTGTTGCTGAAGCGGAGGGATTTATCTAGCAAGTAAATGGTGCAAAGCAAACAGAAGTTTTTTTCCTAAACTACACATTCAGCATACCTAATGAGAGATTATACCTAGCAAGTAAATGGTGTAAAGCAAATAGACATTTTTACCTAGCAACTGCACATCTTGTATACCTGATAAGAGAAAATGCATGCACAGTACTGCTGATATTGTAAACGATTACCCAAGAAAGAAAAGTCTACAGAGATGCCTGTGAGAGCTACGACCTCTACAAGCAAGGTATGCCCACCTGTAGGACTACCACAATTGGGGGTTCTAGCAAATACAGAGGCAACAGCTGCAATAGCGCCTCCTGAGGTCAGGAAGAAAATTACACCTGATAGCCTAAAAATGGAGGACAAGATGCAGCGTTCCTGTAATGAACCCTACCCCACGGAAGAGTGGCCCTTCCAGTCCAATAAAGAGGAAGGCATCTCTTACTGGGAACCCAAACCGAGTCACAGCCACAAAACATCCCAAGAATGGTGGGGGTGCCTGAACTCGGCACGAACAGAAAAGACCGCCCTCTATGATGACGAATATGGTCGACAAGAGAAAGAGCGGGAGCAGCAGATCACCCAATATTTCTGACAGCTAAAGCAACTGCAAGAAAAGCCTGGCGTATATAATGAAGCTGCTAAAGTATCAAATAAAGAAGGAGACCCCAGTATTCTTGATGGGACGGAGTCATCCAAAACAAAAAAGCGGAAAAAGAAAAGCGGTACTTCACTTACCGTGGAAGGAACAGACACGTCCGCAGATCCTGTGGAGGGAAAGGGGGACCGAGTTGCCCTGCAGCCTAGAGAAAATGGAGAATTCGTTCCGCGGTTAACCGAATATCCAGAGGGCCCAAGGCAGAAGTCGTGTACCCCAAAGAAGTGTCTGTCCGGTGCCAACAGTGAGGAACCCTCAACCAACCATCCCAGGGAAGTGGAGCCGGAACCAGTGAGTGACGATCCCTTTACTAACCCTGAAGATGCCCTGAAAAAATGCCAGGCATGACTGTGATATGCTCCGTGAACAATTGAAACAAAAGGAAGATGGTTACACAGAGCTACAGAAAAATAACGTGAGGCTACAAAAAGATGTGCTCACAATTTACTCTTTAGCCAGGACAGAATTGGACGATCTCAAGACTGAGCTAGATACTGCAAATGCTACTATTTCCGCCATGGATGGAAAGCAGAGCCAATCTGATAAAATGGTGGCTACGCTAAAGCGGAAGTATGAGGAGGCACTGAAGCAGATGACAGTCTTCCAGCAAGAGGTTCACACTCTTCGCATAGAGCTGAATGCCTCACAACAGGAGGTCAACAGTGTCCAGACAGAGGTGGACGTATCTCAGAAAGAGGTTCAGACACTCCGCAGAGCACTGGATGCCTCACATCATGAGATCAACAGCTGCCGCACAGACCTGGAAGTTTCCAGAAAGGAACTACACAGTCTCACTGAGGAGCTGGACATTGCTAAAGAAACTATTGCCAATCTTAATACAAATCTCCAAATCTCCCAGAAGGAGCTTCATACTCTCAACCTAGAGAAGGATGTCTCACGCCAGGAGACTGTCAGTCTCAAAGCAGAAGTGCGTAAATGGAAGGAGGACTGCAAAGAGGCCCTGAATAATACAGAGACTGAAAAAGGAGAACATTTAAGATTACAAAGAAAAAACGTAAAACTCAAAGAAATTTTTTTTAATTTGACAAACAACGTCAAGGAAAAAAATGAAAAGCTGCACGAGCTTAAAGAAATAAATAGACTTTTGGAAGGTGAGAAGTTTGAAGCAGAGCACCGACTGCAGAACAAACTGCAAGGTCTGCGTACGCACCTCGAGAAGGAAGAGGAGAAGCAGCGAACTCTGCAGGATGACAATCTGCAGGCTGTTAAAGAAATTCAAGTGCTGCAGGAATGTCTGATGACCCAGTATGTCCCTGCAAAGCAGCATGAGAAACTGAAGGCTACCCTGAGCATCACCAAAGCAACGCTAAAAGCCAAGCTTAGAACCCAGGTGACGCGGCACAAAAGGGAGCACAAGAAGGTCCAGAAACTGAAACAAGTAACTGTGGCCCAAGCAAAGAAGTTCATAGTGCTTCACAATGCAATAAAAATGTGGAAGCAAGCTCAGAGAAAGCAAAGCATGCAGATAAATTCCCTGAGAAGAGACTTGCAAGACGCACTCAAAAAACAGGGATCTCTCGCGGATGAGATTACAGTCCTACAAGGTCAAGTATTGACCCTGACTAAGCGTCAGTATCTCACAGCCTCAAAAACCCATGAAGACAAGGGTACAGTGAGAGCTGGGAATACCGCTCATCTGAAAGACAAGGTTTCAAAATTTGAACCACCTAAACAAGCACTAGCAAAACCTTCAGCCACCCAGCAGGCAACAAAAGAAGGTACATGTGCTGAATTAAAACCAGAAGAATCCATAGTTGATGAAGCTGAAACGATGGGACATTCTCTGGAAGTGGGTGTGGAATTGCAACTTAATCTCAAAGAGGCTGAACTAGCAACCCCATTGAGTGGGAAAAGGGCAGAGAGACAGCTTCAAGATTGGAAATCTCAAAGGGCTGTTTCTAAAAACTCTACAACTGCTGCCATACAGTATGCCTACAATAAGACGAGCACCCGACGCGAGGGAAATCTCATGACCGCGCACGTAGAAAAAAGATTATACTTGGAAAAAGTCCTCCTCGAGCAACTGAGGGGTGCTGATCTCAAACACCTTCAGGAGGAGACACGAATAAACTGGAGAAAGGGCTCCAATCCCAGCAGGACTGAGGGTTCTCTTCCTCCATCCACTCTCATTCAAGTCACAGAGATATCTAGAATGAGAGTGGAAGGATGGGCTTTGGCCGTGGCAAGCCCGAGCTTCCCACAAACAGGGGAGGTATGTAACAGGGGAGTAATCCCTGTTCAAATAATGTGCCTTTAATCTAGCAGTGTGGTGGTTAACTGCTGGTAGTCAATTAATAAACACCACCTGCCTGATTTAGATTGCTTACAAAAGCCTGTCTTTTGAGACAGGAAGTGACTCCTTAGCTCACTTGTGAGCTGACCTTTGGAGACACAACAGTCTCGAGCCCTGCCAGAAGAAACAGCAGAGCTGCTTACAAGACACAGGGAAAACTACTAAACCTAAAGCTGACACACCCTGAGTGAAGGGAGCTGAACCAGGAACTGAGAAGATTTTCCCTCCAAGAAACAGATAGGACTTTCATTCTTAAGAGACTTCTTATATCTGCTTATTTCATGCTATGTGTTTGGGGCTGGGAGAAATGCTTGACTAAGGGAGATGTGAATTAATTGCATAGTGTTTCACTAGAAATACTCCCAGGTGAATAGAAGCTTTGTTCGCCCCCCCCTGTGTTTGGATGGATTTCCTGATGAAAAGGAAAAGGCACAATAAAGCCTTATTATAATTTCACTTTATAAAAGTCTCCAATTGTGTACCTCTGTGAACGTCCGTCTACACTGGGCTTATGGTTTGACTCCCACTTAACATTCGGAATGCACATTGATACCCTGACAACCAAGACCTATGCCAAACTAGGGGTACTTTACAAGAACAAATACTCCCTAAGTCTCCTGGTCAGAAAGCGTATCGCACAGCAGATGCTAATGCCAATTATTGACTATGGAGACATAGTATATGGCACGGCACCTCAAACCCACCTTAGCAAACTTGACACCCTCTACAATTCAATTTGTCGTTTTGTTCTCCAATGCAACTACCACACACATCACTGCGAAATGCTCAAAGAACTAGATTGGTCATCACTAGAGTCTAGGCGCAAAGTTCACCTTTCCTGTCTTGCCTTTAAATTCTTTATGGGCAAGCTACCCAGCTACCTGAACAAGCTCCTCACCCCTACCACATGCAGCACTTATCACCTGAGATCAGACTCCAAAAGACTGTTCATGGTCCCAAGGCTCAACAAAGTATCCGGCCGTTCCTCCTTCTCTTACCGTGCACCCCAAAACTGGAACAACCTTCCAGAGACTCTCACATCCACCACCCATTTAAGTTCTTTCAAATCTAAGGTTGTCTCACATTTTAATCTGGTCTGTAACTGTTTCATTCGCCCATAACATATATTTTCTTTAACTGTGCATGCAATGTCTTGTATATAATGTATACCCTGTTCATTTATATAACTGTATTTGTAACCACGTATTATTTGTCTTAACTCTGTGCCCAGGACATACTTGAAAACGAGAGGTAACTCTCAATGTATTACTTCCTGGTAAAATATTTTATAAATAAATAAATATTGTAACAAATTTCTAATGGGAGAAAACCTGGGCGTATAACTGTTAGGTTGTATTATAACCTTGGAACAAACCGCAAAGATAACATGTAACTATTCACACATTCAGCAGACATCCGTATGCGTTCAACTTAGACACTGTACAGTTGAACAGAGAAGAAATGGCAGAAGCTTCCACATTGCACAGCCATCCACGTAAATTATACAAATTTTTGATTTATGAAGCAATCGAATAAACGCCAGAGAAAAGGGCATCTGTGGGTCAAATCTATGACTTGATACAAAAGAAATATCCATACTACCAAGAACCTGACAAACAACGAAATTTTAAAACTTCTGCACGATTCACTTTATCCGCAAATGAATGTTTTGAGCTTGTCCATGATCGGCTAGATCAACGATATGGATGCTGGCATGTTGCGCCATCATTGAAACATACCATGGAACATGGAACATATCTTCAGTTAAATAGCATATTTTTGCCTAATACCAGTTACACTGAAGCCGCACTGACTGTCGCATCTGCTGATATACCTGCACCCTCCATTCATCAAGACCAGATGCAAGATGGACATAACTACTATGATATGTATCAAAACTTATATGGGCAATACCAATGTGGATGTGAAAACAACCAACAACTGTACGTACCTCCGAACGTCTTGTTTGAAGAAGCCATTGCAGATCCATATGACGCCCTCATGTAGATGTGTGTGATTCAGGATTTAACCGTTGCCTCAACCATGGATGATACTGTTGTGCCTTCCTGGAGCGAGCAGTTGCAGCCAAATCAGTTTTGACTTCTACAAGAATGGTAAATACAAATTTTGTTATGCCTTTACTCAAATTATATATGTGTACATTAATAATATACACCATTTGTTAGCCAAATGAGTGGATATAGCTTAACATTGCAGACAGCCTTACATGTAGCATGCACAAATACATTATTTCCTATAACAATATACTACATGACGAACCATTAGTACACATTAGTGACGGAGTCCTAAATCATAGATTATTATCGCTTTTAAAGTATCATTTCAATATGTTACACTAACTGTAACACACACACACACACACCTCATTGTTTAGCATTCAACATATAAAAACAAAGTGTCGCCCACATATGACGTGGGAACGTGGTCATGTCCCAAGGCGTCCTTAAAAAGGTTACCGATGCAAGCCCCACCCCCAACCAACATGCGCGCGTGAAACAGTATTGGCTGTGCCCGTAGCTTATTGTTACGGTCAGTGCAGTGTGTCGTGCGCGTGCGTCGGTGGGGCGGTGCGTGCACAGCGCTGGAGGCCAATGTTCATTCAGTGGGAGGGGTGTTTGCGTGCATTTCACGGTGCCTTAACATGACGTCACACGTATTTTGTTCGCTCATTGGCTGATCGTCCGGTTTTGCCGTGGGCACACGTCCGTTTACAAAGTTTAGATATGTACGTGTGTAGAAGTGAATTTGTTTCGCTTCCATATCATAACTTTCAGCCATGATATGCGTAATGCTAGCAGCACCATGGAGGGACATGTATTGAACGCACAGCGTAAACATTGTTTTGCGCATGCGCTAAGACTTAGTCCACACATTCGTGACGTGCGCGCACAACAGACGTTGTGCGTGCACATTATTATGTATACAGGCACCGGAACAAACATATCAGTAGTAATGCCAGCAATGCCATTAGAAAAATGAGACAGTTCACTATCTGTAGTTTTATCCTTGCAGTTTAAACATATACGTAACTTATGCGTCAATATCCACAATCATATAGAGATGTGTTAAGCGTTGTCATGCTAAGACATAGATAAATGTGCAATCTTTGAACATCATGTGTTTGCTGTATTTCACAGATGTCGAGGATGAATACATGGGACCAATGTATGAATTCAGATCGTTATATTAGATGAATCTGACGACTAGAGAACAACTATTATAATAAATATGTAACAATGCTTTCAATGATTGGTGCGCAGATTAACAATCACTACATAATGTTATCCTATTGTGCAAATATTTACTATGCACTTAATTATCATAATGATGTTGCTAAGCACTGAAGTTAGAACTTATATTGATATTTTTTCTTTTCTACTAACATTATATGTATTTCCATGTGATATTTGCAACCAACATTATCACTCAGCAAACACATTAATCTACTATATATTATAATCTCACGTGTGACTTGTCAAAGAATGTAAATGCTACATACCAACTCGTACACATTGTATCTGAACGTACACAATAACAATAGTGAGGTGCTAGAAACTGTTTAGTCGTGTGAATGTTATATTATCACCTAAGTTGTAGTGGTAACCTAACATGCCTGAGCTAATGAATGTTAGGTAGAGATCATTAAACCATGAACATTTGTGTGTACATTTAATTCACACGAGTAACTATAGTTTAGTGTTATTAGTAAACGTACAACACATACATAGCTAAGTGAGGCAAATGATAAAACCAACATTATTATGTTGCTTTATATTATTTCTGGTCGAAATACATACATCACACAAAAACACCTAAATCGTGTCTTCAGAAGCCCAAATGTTCTCACTATGACGGATTGTGTAGATATATGTGCCACGTTATACCTCTCCTCTGCTTCACATTGAGGGTTTGCCACCGGGGTCAACAGCCACGGCCTAATTCCGTATCCTGAGTCACCTATAATCCATCTTGCACAAATATGATACAATTTGTGTTAACATTATTACATTCAACCGTTCATAGTAAAACTAGAGTTGTTTGTTAACACATCATAATATGTACTCACCCACCAACTAACAAGGTCCAAAATATCCTTCTTCGAAAGCATGGAAGACTGATGAGTTTCTCAGGATAGAGGAATCATGACTGGAACCAGGAAATTTGGCTACCACATGCATAATCTTCATCGTGGCATCGCATACCACCTGTACATTCAGGGAATGGATTTGCTTACGGTTGCGGTAAGCATGCTCACTCTGACTAGGCGGGATCAAAGCAACATGGGTGCAATCTATTGCACTCATCACACAACGTATCCCGGCTATGGTATAAAAGCCATTCCTCACTTCCAGCCACTCTGTGTGTTCTGTAGGAAAATGAATATAATTCCTAGCGCGTCTATTCAGTGCACATAGATACTGGGTAAAAGCCCGTGAGAATGTAGATTGCGAGACCCCGCCCACTATGCCCACAGTTGTCTGGAATGACGCGGAAGCAAGATAATGTAATGAGCACAGCATTTTAACAAGCCCAGGGACTGCACGACCTCTGGCTGTCACAAAATCTAAATCTCCCCGTATCTCTTCATAAAGAGCTAAGATTGCTGCTGAACTCAAACGATACCGACTTATAATCTCCTCCTCACTCATCCCATCTAACATGGTTCTCTCCCTGTCCAAATGAGGATGAGGCACAACTTCTCTCCTCTCATCTCCTTGCCATCTCCCTCTCCCTTTCCCTCTCCCTCTCCTCTCTGCGTCCCTGTCTCTGTCCCTGTCCCTTCCTTGGCCTGTGACATCCTGACCCTCAGCTAGCCTCTTCTCCAATAGAATCTTCCTCCGTCTAATAAACATTTGCATCATTTTCAGGTCTGTAGCTGTCAATGCGCAGGTAATTAGCCTCCTTTAAATACCTATGTGATGATGTCAGGTGACTTGATGAAGTGCAAGGTGTTACAGTACATTAACATATCCAAGTAGTTTACTCCAAATGGGTATCCAGTACGAATTTAAAGGATTGTTTATGTGTGTTCACCAGGCAATCATGATATTTGACAATGATGTCACGTTAAGCTTTGTACAAAAATTTATTTGCAAGTATTTATGGAATGTGTAATGCATGTACCACTTCTGAACGCAACACTCAGTCATCTCATTAGGATACAACCATGACATTGACGTTGAAAAACTACGTTGCAACATGTATAATTTGGCATGTTATAGTCACATGTTCACTTGAACTAATTGTTATGTGCATATGCATAATTTGATGTCATCAGGATACTTGCTATTGATTATGTTTCAATCGTGTAAAAATGAGTAACTATTATAGATGTGTGTATAAGTTAGCATGAAGTGATTCTAATGCATCGTGTACAATGTAAACATGCAATGTTATTGAGTGTCCAATTGCGGACGTCATCAAAAGAGGGAGGTCACAAAGTACATGTAAACATGAAAACAAACAGCTACATTTACATTTGATCATGCGTTACACATTCAAAGCATTCTCTAATGTATACCAACATTACTATACGCTGGATCTGTTAGATGTGTGAAATCTGTTACATCATATAATAAATTGAAGCACACTTAAGTAACATGTTTCATATGATGTGACCTGTTCCTTTAAGAGTTTACTATTGGAGTTTCCCTTGACACGTCATAACATTAAGACTAATGTGACACGCAAATCATCATAACATTGAAAAGTACCATGTTCTGCCAATAATAAACGTAAGTGCTGACACAATGAAGTGAATAACATCGACACTGTAATGCCAAGCACATTTGTATTATGAGCAATAGAACGTAAACACTCCTATAAAGTTATAAGTCCCCGCTCCATTGACTCCATTGATGTAGAGATGAGGTTTTTTTTCTAAGTGCCGTCCCGGCAACCTTGCCGATCCTTCTCCCTTCCAACTTGCCAACTTTAGTTGGAGGGACAAATTGCCGAATAAATCTCCATTTTTGAGTGCCGATCAGCACCGATAAGCTGATCGGGGCTACTAGAATACAGCCGATTTCAAAAAGTGCCGAAAAGTGCCGATAAGTGGGTTATCGGCAGCCGCATGACGATAAATTTTTATCGGGAAAAAATGCCGATTTTGACCAATTATCGGTGCTTACTGAATCTCAAATCCAATTTTGGCGGGAAAGTGCCGATAAAAGCCTTATCGGCGCTTAATGCATGAGGCCCTTTATCACATATCCTCCCCCCAGCTTACACCTTCTGGGGTGAGCGGCCATGGATATATTTCACAAAAAGGCCACTACCTAACTTTTTGTACTATACTGTAAGCTATAAATACTTTTAGAAGATACAAATCTTGTTATCTTATTAAGGGCCATCAACCCTGTATACTGACTTGTAGCCTTACCTAAATTTTCAAAGAGAGAAAAATTACAATATTGCAATATTCACACACTGCATACTCTAGAGACATAATATGCGATATAATTGACAAGAAAATTATGTTGCAAGGTTTAAGTGTCCTTGACATAGTCCACACGTGTACTTTATTTTACGCCGCGTTAACATAGAGACGTGTCCAGAAGCTGGCAGAATCTCAGTAAGTTGAGGTTGCAGAGGCCTTGCGCGGTCCCCCGGCATTTAATTTAAATGCCTTGGGAAAGAACTCTGGACCTCTGCAACCGCCGCTCCCCCCCAGAAAAATATTGCGCCCCTGGGGGAGGTGGGGGGGGGGGCGTGCCCCCCAGTTTGCACACCCCTGGGCTATATGATCCTGAACCAAATCTTCCACCTGACAAATCTAAAAGTGTCTCAACTGTGGCTCATAATGAAGGTCATTATGTCAATAGAAAAATTCAGTGTTACAATTGTGGAAAGATGGGTCATTTCAAACGTTATGGTAAATTACCAAGGCAAGATGGAAGCGGCGGGATTAAAAAAGACTGGCAAAATACTGTAGACAGAGACAGGATAGACAGGATAATACGGAACCTAACAAAAAAGGGGAATCTATTTACACCCCTCTCCTAAAGGAGTTGGCTAAGTTGCTAAAGTCTAATGGTCAGTTTTTGGACTAGGTTGGTCTTAGGGATCAGATACAAGACACTTTGTTTTGTACTATTTGTTTTATTGGTAAACTTGCAATTTTGCTAAGTGTCAGTGTTGGGTAATTATCAGACTCAATTAATGATTTCAGTGAAGTTCAGCTCTATTCCCCCTCAACCTCCTCAACGTTCTCATGTGCTGCAGAGGGTGGTGGGATTTCTTTAGGCTCTGGGATGCACTGCAGACCATGTTTTTCTTTTATTATCTGAGTAAAGAAATGTTTGCATTTCTTACAAAGATTAAGTAATTGCAGTAATTAAAATTATGTGATAAATGCATTCATATTATGTCACTTTTTAGTTCAGGAGTGTTTTTTACGTGTAACCCCTCCTTGCCCAGCTCAAAATGAGTTGTTGCAGTGAGGTAGTGTGGAAAGGTGCATGATGTTGGTGTACAGACTCAATCATTTCCTCAGGGTGCTGGCACCTGGCTGGCTGGTTTATGTAAGTATTGAGGTTGATAATAAAGGGCACCAGAAACTTTGTTGCACAAACAGGACAGGTTTTATTGACAGGACAGGTTTTCATACATACACACAGTGTCTTCCCTGGGCCTCAGATAGTTGACCAGGGTGGTACACACAGCTTTGTCACATCTTCATAGAGTCCAAGGGTGATGGGAATGTGCCTTCCATTTACTCTCAATGCTTTGGAGTTAATTCCAGACCCCTACCAGGGCTAGGTTCAGGGGTGCACCTTCAATCTAGGATTCCATTACCCGTCATCCTGTGCATAGTCCCTCTAGAACATACAATGGTGGTCTGGTGTGCCTAGCCGTGGAATTGGCATTGGGGCAATTCCAATGTGATACTCCCCCCAGTGAATCCCTGTTCTAGAGCTCCCAAGCCATAAGTGACCACACACATCCGATAGGTAGGGACAAGGAGTGTCATGCACAAGTTAATGGTCGCTGGTCCCTGAGAGAGGGTGCACCCGTGTCGCAGAGTCCTGATTGGAGCAGGAGAAGCCCTCCATTGTGCAGGTAATTGCCAGATAAGCACCATAGCATTGATAACAAGAGAAGTGCCTCTTTGGGTATGCTACACAAGCTCCCAATGAAGAAGTATATATGATGCCAATTATAAATACAGCATAAATGTTTAAAAGACAAAGTTTCTGGTGCTCATCTTCTAACATTTCTTCTTAAATGCCCAGTCTGCACAAAGTCCATCACCCTGGGAAGGTACAGTATGAAAAGAGACTGAGCACCACTGTTCATACACTGTATGATGTAGCACTCATTTTGAGCTGGGTAAGGAGGGGTTACATACTCTATCTGAAAAACGCCTGCCTAAAAAAATAGCTTATTTTTAAGTTATTGGCATGAAATTGTATTGACTGAAGTACAGTATAAAGTAATATCTTCCCCTTGGTATTGTTGGCACTTGTATTTTGTTTCCTTAGGAATTTCACTTGAACAACAAACACCCAACTGTACCCAGCCCAAGATTCTGGCACTGCCAACAGATAATCTACAAAGATTTTTTTATTTTTGCAATGCAAGTACATGAACCTCTTCACTGCCAAAAGGAGCCTGCAATGCTGTGTCCCTGGCAGCAAAGGTGTTAAAATCCAGGGGGGTTATTCATTAAATGGAGGAGTGCAGAACGGGGCACTACAGTATCTCACAGAAACTCCCTTGGAAGTTAATGGGAGTTTCCATGCATTAGTGCCCCTATCGGCACTATCGCAGCTTAATTAATAACCCCCCATATAGCTGTAGTATTTTCACTTTCTTAAATGTGGTAGCTTTAAAAATTATCAGGTATCATGTGATCTATTCTGTGTCCAAATTTGTGGCTTTTGCACAGGACACAGTATTGACTTTCCACTCATGTTTTGGTCAATACAGGCATGGACACATCTGTGTAGTGTGCTGTATGCTAAAGTTGAAGTGTCATTTTAAACAAGTAGTGGACCTGTGTCTGATTTCAAAGAATCATCTTGTAAAATGGTAGAGCTCATGGACTGCATTTCTACGTAACTACCTTCCTACCATCATACTTCAATCACTGATTGTATTTATTCACCTGCATTTTTCTAAGCTCAAACGTGTGTAAAATTAAGAGACACACCTCAGAACTATAAAAAAAATTATATTTTCTTAAACAATTCCAATTACCTAATGTAAAGTGGCACCCACAGCCATGTAACCTGTAATGTTGTCAACTTATTATTTTGTCCTTAAGACATACTGTACATGAAAATGAGAGGTACACTGGCGACACACTTTATTCGAGCTTGGCTAGTCCCACGAATTCGGGTATACCCGGGTGTATTGAGGTTTGTGACTGTTTTCTGCCCGAGTGCATTGAGTTATTTTCCAAGCAGGGATTGAAGCATTTTATTCCCGCTGGCTGCAATACTGCACAGTATATATATATATACTGCATTACAATTCATGAATTTATGCCATCTGGTAGACACGCGAAGCATTGCAGCCTATTAAATCCTAATCATTATCATTTAACAGATCAGCCGCCCATCAGCCAGGCATGAACCCAGGCTGGGAAGGCAAATGCAACGGGGCTTGTCAGAGGTGAGGAGCGGCGCATTCCAGGTATCTGCCAGGTACATACCGGGTATTTGCTCGAATAAAGTGTGTCGGTGCAGTAAGTCAATTTATCTTTCCTTGGTAAAATATGTTATAAATTCATTATAAATAATATCGCTTTCTGACATTTTCATTTTCATCATTTGAAGGTTGAAAAGAGCAGTTTCTGGAAGATTACATATCTTGACTAAAAACAAGAAATAGAAGCGAAAAAGGAGCGTGCCTGAGATGAATAAAAATAGTAAGATCTTTAGAAAACGTAAATATACATCACTTACATATGAAAAAAGAATTAATGGGCACATTTGGTGATCTTATTAATCACAAGCATTTCATACATGCAATCGTACTTCATCAGGGGTTTATGATAAAGTATGATTGCACGTATGAAACATATTGAGGTTGATAACGTGAGGATGTAATCATGCTATCACTCATGTTACCACAAGAACTTCAGTGTTTTTACTTTTTCAGTGCTACAAACCTTGAGTACTGCGGGGTGCCCCTCCATTGCTCCTTGCTGCATTACATCTACAGAAGTCACACTACTGCACTGATGCCTCACACAGTGTGCCTATGAATTGTTTTGTCATATGTACTATAAGTGATGTACTGTATATTTAAGTAATAATCCCTGAAAAACAGGCATTGTTGGCCAGTAATACCCTATTCTGAGGGGAGTATTATTATTATAGGCTAAATGTAGGCTTTTTTCATACATAAGACACTTTTGTATATATTTAGCCAAGTGCCCCTGGCTATCGCCTTCTACTGGCCTCGACACTATAAGTCCTGATAGGAACAGGCAGTGTTGGGGTTAAACTCCTGTGCAGGGCCTAGCCTGCAGTTGCAGCCTGGATGAGTACTATTTTGTGTTATCCAGGGCAGGCCTAAACTGGCAGTTGGAATGTCATACCTGGGGAGGGTACTGACTGGGTCACATGTATATGGTGTGATGCCTGTCAGTAACTAGATGTGCCCTGTTATGGAGTGGGGCCCTTCCCCTGGGTATAAAAGATGACACTCCACCAAATTGAGGAGGACTATGGGCTATGATTAGCAGTGTATGGTATGGTGTGATAACCTTTTCCCTGCAAGAGGGTAAAGGAGATTAGGAGGGACTCTTGGGGCCTCAAGCCCCTGGGGACTGCTCCAGGGAATGGAGATGATGCCATGCTGTCTGCACAATAAACCTGCCATTGAACCAGCTATGATGTGTGGTTATTGGGAAGGAGAATTGCCTGTGGGGACCATTCTGCTCTCAGCAGGATCCTCATGGGATGGAGGCGCTGCACTATGAAACGAGAAAGCTCTGTTGCTGCTCCCATACAACAACCGCGGAGCAACTCAGACCTCCTGTACCAAGCAGGTGAGCTACAGCACAGGGGAACACCCATGTAGTGGCCAGATCTTCTGTGGCAGGGGGTACAGGTGCTACATATAGTTGTATAGATTTTTTTATTAAAATAAAGTTGTAAATACACAAAAGCACCTATCTCCATAAACACTGACACACACACTCATTGCAACTCTATAAACATTCACACTGTAGCCCCTCTATACTCACAGATACACACACACAAACTGCAGCCCTCCCACTATCTAAACACACACACACACACACATACCTCATTGTGTCCTACGCAGAGCTCTTTGCAAGAGGGAGGTGGAAGAGTCACTGTCTGGCCTGTCTGGCTACTGCCTCCTGTCTAATCACCTTCCCTATCTGGCTCTTACAAGTGAAAGCTGATTGGCTGGAAATAAAAACTTGTCAAGGCGCCAAATATTCCGGGCCATTACTGAATGAATGATGCCCAGAAGTTTGACCAATCAAAGAGCAGGGATTTCAATATTGTCCTGAAATGTAAGAGTTTAGCCTATAATAACTTTTGATAAAGATCTTACTATTTTTTTTATTCATCTCTGGTGCGCTCCTTTCTAGCTTGTAGTCCAGCAGGTTTCAATCTTTTTTTGGTAAAGGAACACTCTGCACCTCATGCTCCCTCTTCCCCTTATACTCCCTCTCTCTCCCTTAAGCTCCCTCTCCCCCTCCCACACTCTCCCCCTTATGCTCCCACATCTACACACACACCGCATAAACATCTGATTTATTAATTTTTTCAGGGAGCTGCCGGCGAGCGGGAAAAATCCCTGTAGTGAGAACAGTTTAGAGAGAGAGAGTGCATGCACACTTCTCTTACCTTGGAGCCTGCAGTGCTACAACGATCCGAAGCTCGCTCCTCCTGTTGGCCAGAAGTTGAATGCAACTTCTGGCACCGACAGGAGCAGAGAGAGAAAGGATTGTAGTCACCGCGTGGCTGCGGCTGGGGAACCGCCGGGTCACTGCTGTGTGGGCTGCCGCCACGCCTGGGACAGCTAGGAGAGTTGTTCCAGCTCTCCCCCCCCTGGCGGCTGCAGAATCCCTGATGGGTGCTCGCGGAACCTTAGTTGAAAATCACTGTTCTATTTCTTTGAAGATCTCTTCTTTCTGAAAAAAAAAAAAAAACCCTCAGTGCATTTGTGGAGCATTTGCAAATAGAAGGAAGCTGAAAAGAGATTTGACCAAACCTATACAACTGTTAAATATACATTACGTGGAGGATTTCCTTTTCATTTGGTTAAAGAACAAAAACTATTACCCATTAGCTGACAGAGGTTTTCCTTTAAACCTCATTCCGAGGGAACATATTTACCATTGTATTCTCTTCCCAATCACACACTCGTGCCCATAGGGCAGAACTGGAGTAAAGTATCATAATACATTGATGCAAAGAGCCGTTGGTAAGATACATTGAGAAAGTTTGTTAATTTCAGTCAAAGTCTAGAGCTGTAGCCACAAAATATTTTTTGAGGCTTGGTGTTGTTCTTGGCATGTACAGCAAAGCTGTTTTTCCTTGCTATCTGAATGTTTTTTTGCCTGCCCACCTTCGTGCTATAGGGATAACAAGTTTGGGCAACACATGGGAAAGTAAATGTTCCTATCCAATCCATGGCAGAATATTTCTGGAACATAATGTGACACAGTACTGTATACAAAGGCTTACAGATTTGGTCTTGCAATTTCATACCTTTGTTCATAATTCTGTGTCTAAACCACAGAGCCTAGGAGGAGCCTTATTTAAACTGTGCATTTATAAAACGCTTTCCCTATTTATCTCTACCACCTTGTTATATTTTGGAGGTCCATTCTTATGGCATTATAACTTAATAATGTAATGTTTAGAGACTGTGGGGCCTATTCACTAAACTTCAATAAAATCAGTTCATTGCAGAACAACTTTGCATTGTTTTATCGCGCTATAAAACATGTGTCCAAACGGTATTCATTAAGAAAAAACACAATTTTTTAAAAGTTCGTTAAAAAAAATGCAAGATCTTACTACTTGTTTTTTTTAATATCTATATTGTCATGCGGATCACGGAAGGCAATTGTATTATCATGATACCTTCACATACATATTCATGTTTGAGGGACAGCCCTCTGAGAATCTACACTTGCGAGACGCGTTATCCAGCAGTGAGAACCGAAACCAGAAGTGATAGTGAGAGCTCCGGAAGTGACGTCCGGAGCCCAGGGAGACGCCAGCAGGGCTGGGACACCTCTCTAAACAGCTGTTGCCGGTAGGAGAGATGTCTGCGAGACATCACTGAGCCTTAGGCTAAGCTTCTAGTCCCGGCGACGGCGACACAGCCGCGTGACGTCATCCATCTCCGTTGTCATAGTGATTTCTGCCAATAGTGTAGGAGACAAGAGATGGCAACCAGGGGGCATGGTGGGGGCGTGGCAGGAGTATGGCCGTGAGCGGTTCACCCTCATTGGCTGAACCGCTCAGGTGCTCTCTGACATCACGCAACAGTCGCCGAAAAAAGTTAAATTTCATTGACTTCAGTGATTTTGGTCGTTGTGTCACTACGTCGTGGTCGTGCACACTATAGGGGCACGTGATGGATTGCATTAACTTATTTTGACACGGCGTTGCATCTTCAGGACTATAAGTGCGGCCTTAGGTGGATGCCAGAAGGGCAGGGTGCCACTCCGGGACCACAATCGACACTCCAGGGACCAGTAGCAGTGAGTTAGTCCACGTCGTTGAAGCACCATACACAAAGTGTTGAATGCCTTTTATTACTGCACAGAATGTGAGTGCATTTTTTTTATATTCTTTTAAGCATAAAGTTTATATATATTTTGAGGTGTGCAATGGTCCCCCTCTTCTTCATTACACATTGAGGTACCAACAACTCGACCCCCACATCTGAGGAAAAGATTGCCTGAGATTTGGATATCATTAATTTGTTACACTGTGAGCAGGCAACACATAGGAGACAAGATTATCCCTTCTACTCATTTGATTGCATTTAAGCTTATGTAACATGGCCTCCTGGCAGTTACTTCTGTTTCTGGACCTTTCCTCTGTCAGTCCTGTTAGTGCAGGCAGCGGAAAGGTTAAATCAGGTCTAAACCTGTATGTGTATTTCAGCCTTGAATGTTGTAGCAATATTCGAGGGTGGGCCTTGCAACTCTGAGGTTGTCAATCTCAGGGGTGGATATTGGTTGGAACGCCCCCTGCTGTGTGTGGGCCAATCTGTATCCGGCTCTGGTTTGTAATGAGTCAGAGTTAAAGACACTCCCCGAAGATGTTCAAATTGGGACATGACTCCTAAATTATCAGTTAGTGTTCAGTTAGTGTTCAGTTAGTGTGTTGAGAAAGAGTCAGAGAGGAGACAACATATGAAGGAAGCTGTCTCTCCCTTAACCCCCATGCTGAGTGGAAGGGGGGGGGGAAAGAATATCATGCTGTGCAGGCATAGGAATGAGAGATATGCTACCACTGATTCTCTGTATTGGAGCTGCCACCAATAAATACTGAAAAGACATTGCTGTGTGGATTCCTGTCTCTGGGAATGAAGGAGTGTCAGTGGGGGTCCATCCCATGAACACCCCAGAGGATCCTCACTGGCTGGAGGCACTGCACCATCAGAAGACATCAGAGATCAAGGTACTTCCATGCAGAGACTATGTCGAGCAAAGACTGACAGCAGACAGGAGCAAGAAAAAGCAGGGAGATCCAATCAGGAATGGAGGCGGGACAGGAAGAGCTACAGGGAGACACTGCAGATTGGTGCAGGCATAACAAGCCAGGTGAGTCTTGTTGGTAACCTGAGTATGCCCATGCGGCGTGCGGGGGCGGAGCCTGAGGTCCGGGGGACAGGAAGAAGAGTGTGCAGAATGAGCGCGCTCCGTAACGCGTGTACGCGCGTGGACCGCATCAGAGGAGGGTGCGGGTGTGCGCGCGGGAAGGCGTGGCGCGCCCGGCGCTGAGCAGAGGAATCGTGAGCAGAGGAATCGCCGAGGGGAGAGATCCCGCGACGACGGCAGGGGCGGGGAGGCACGGAGGCCGGTAAGGTAGGATTGTGTTGTGTGTCCAGGGACTCCCTAGGGGAAGAGAGTGCTCTGTGTGGGGAGCGCGGAGAACGCTGATTCCTGACAGTACCCCCCTCTTCAGGAACGGCCTCAGGACGGTCCATGAAAGGTTTCTCTGGAAACTTTCTCCTGAAGGACTTAAGAAGGGTCGGGGCATGAATGTCCTTTCAAGGTACCCAGGATCTCTCTTCAGGGCCAAAGCCCTTCCACAGCACCAAGAACTGGAGCTGGCCCCTGGATAGGCGAGAATCCAAAAGAGAGTGAACTTCGTATGCCTCGTTATTTTGGACAGTAATAGGATCCGGTTTATGAGTCTGATTTGGAAAGAAGTGACTGGTGATGAATGGTTTTAAGAGGGACACATGAAAGACATTGGGAATCTTCATACTGTGTTGTAGTTGGAGCCGGAATGCAACAGGATTGATTTGTTCACAAATAGGGAAGGGACCCAGGAACTTAGGTGCCAATTTTGAAGATGGTACCTTGAGGTGGATATTCTTAGAGGAGAGCCATACCAAATCCCCTGGCTTGTAACTGGGTGCCGAACGACGACGACGATCGGCCTGTAGATTTGGCAGAATTTACGGCGTACCCCGTAGTTGAGCCCAATCATCCTGGGAATCGGATATGAAACATATCAGGTACTTCTCCAGGGATTGGTTGATTCTCTCCATCTGTCCATTGGACTGTGGATGATAGGCGGAAGAGAACGAAGAAGAGATGCCCAATCTCTTCGTGAAAGTTCTCCAAAATTTGGATACGAATTGAGAACCTCTGTCAGAAACAATGGACGAAGGAATCCCATGAATCCGGAAAATCTGCTCCGTAAAGATATCAACAAGGGCGGGGGAGGTGGGTAATCCCTTAAGAGGAATAAAATGGGACATCTTTGAGAACCTGTCCACAACCACCAAGATAGTGTTCATTCCTTTGGACCTGGGCAACTCCACCATGGAGTCCATTAAATGTGGGACCAGGGGTGGTCGGGAACTGGAAGAGGTAACAGAAAACCCAGAGGCTTTTGAAGGAGAGTTTTGCTTTGAGCGCATGTGGGACAGGCGCGAGTAAACTTCAGAATATCTTGAGACATCCATGGCCACCAGAAATTCCAACGAATGAGATCAGTTGTCTATCTTAAAACCAGGATGACCTGCAGATTTAGAGGAGTGACCCAAGACAGGACCTCTGGAAATAATTTGGAAGGTACGAAGAGTTTGTTGTCGGGAACGACCAAGTCCTTGGGAATGCGTCTCTGGGAGTGCAAAATCTTGTCAAGATTCTTGAAAGAAGACGTGGCGAGGATCCTCTCCTGTGGAAGGATGGTCTCCAAAGATTCCTCTGGTCTCTCTTCAGAAGAATGTATTCGGGAGAGTGCGTCTGCCTTTACGTTCTTGGTCCAAGGGATATAGGAAAGGAGAAAATTGAATCGAGGAAAAAAAAGAGCCCAACGAGCCTGTCGTGGACCAAGGCGTCGAGCGTTTTCTATGTAAAGAAGGTTCTTGTGGTCCGTGAGAATAGTAAACGGATCTTTCGACCCCTCCAGCAGGTGTCTCCACTCTTGAAGAGCCATCTTCATGGCCAGAAGTTCCCTGTTACCCACGTCATAGTTCCTCTCGGCGGATGAGAATTTCTTGAAAAATATGCACAGGGATGTAACTTAACTTGAGGCGTGGGTCTCTGAGAAAGAACGGCTTCAGCACCGCAATCAGAAGTATCGACCTCCAGGATGAAGGGAAGTTCAATGTTGGGATGACGGAGAATAGGTGCGGAAATAAAAGCTTCCTTGAGTGTCTCGAAGGCGGAGAGGGCCTCAGATGACCAAGCAGAGGGATCAGCTCCTTTTTTGGTGAGAGGTGCCACAATGGTAGAAAAATTACGTATAAACTACGACAGTAATTAGCGAACCCTAAAAAACGTTGTATGGCCTTGAGAGAATTGGGTCTTGGCCACTCAGTAACTGCTTGAAGTTTACCGGAATCCATCATAAAACCTTCATCGGAAATGATGTACCCCAGGAACGGAGTAGAGGTCTGATGAAAGGTGCATTTCTACAGCTTGGCGTACAAATGGTGTTCACGGAGACGGGAAAGGACGTAGGAGGTGTGACGTATATGGTCCTGGAGATCTTTAGAAAAAATCAGGACATCATCCAAGTATACTATTACAAAAATATTGAGTACCTTACGAAAGACATCGTTGATGAAATCCTGGAAGACAGCGGGAGCATTACACAAGCTGAAAGGCATTACAAGATACTCGTAGTGTCCGCTACGCGTGTTGAAGGCCGTCTTCCATTCATCCCCCTTCCTGATGCGCACCAGGTTATAGACACCACATAGATCCAATGTTCCGGTTTATGTTTTAATGTCTGTTGGTTTGTTTTATATGTTGAGTTTCTGTCGTTCATCATTGGTATTTGTTTATCACCATTTATTTTAATTAAAGTAATAAAATAATAAGTATTAACTTTTACTCACCATATCAATCCAGACAATGAGGGCATGTTAAAGGGTGTAGATGTGTGGACAGAAGCAAGAGGACCGTCTCTAAGGAGATGTATGCCGGGGTAAGGGGACGTCCATCGATACCGACGAGTGCGATGGGAACTTTCTTCCTCACGAGCAGTATGCGGTTTAGTCTGGCGAATTCAAGGTCCACGAAGTTTCCTCCAGCTCCTGAGTCAATGAAAGCGGCGGTAGAAGTCTGGAACTTATCGCCTGATAGGGAGACTGGAAATGTAAGTTTTTTAGGGAGTTCACCTTTATGAAGGGGACGTGGAGAAATTACAACCAAAGAGAGAGAGAGCCCCTCTGTACTCACTGGGTGTTCCCGTTTCCCGGATGCACTGGACACTCCCGAACCAGATGCTCCATGGATCTGCAGTAGAATCACAATCCCCCGGCGTGGCGGAACTGCCGTATCGGTGTGCGGATGCGTTGTACCCCCAATTGCATTGGCTCTGGCAACTCTAGTGCAGGACGAAGAGGTGTGGTAGCACTTGGGAGAGCAGGAGTGCTGCTGGGAGTACTGGAGAAAGGAACTTGAAAGTTATGGAAGCGAGTGCGCTGACACTCTGAGCGGCGTACCTGAATAGGTTGATCCACTCGGACGGCCAAATTAATGAGGACCTCAAATTGATCCGGCCTGGATTGGCGAGAGAGTTCATCTTTGATGGGATCTGCCAGACCTTGCCAGAATACGGAGACGAGAGCCTCTTGTCCCCAGTTAGTCTCGGCTGTTAGAGTGCGGAATTCCACAGCATACTGTGTCACCATTCGCCGTCCCTGAGTGATCAGGAGAAGAGAAACAGATGCCATCTCTCGACGAGCGGGGGAATCAAATACTTGTTGGAACTCGGCTTTAAATGGCGGGTAATCTTGGGTAAGGTCAGAACGTCGCTCCCAAACTGGGGAAGCCCAAGCCAGGGCCCTGCCAGTGAGGAGGTTATAAATGTAGGCTACCTTCTTGCGACCAGTATTGTAGAGATTTCAAACTGCACCTCACACTGGTTTAGGAAACCCCTACATTCTTGAGGTTCACCTGCATAAGGCTTGGGGGGTGGAATCTTTACATCGGAGCTGCTAACTGCGCTTGCGGAGTGGGGGCTTACAACAGGTGAAGTCGCGGTCGGTACTCGGGCTGAGAGTACTGCGACCTGGCGTGTGAGTACCACAATTTGATCCACCATGGCCTGGTTTTGCTGAAGCAGATTGGAGAGAAATTGTTTAAGTTCAGTCTGGTCTGCGTCTTGTGGGCTCGACATAATGTTACGCCGGTGCTGCCCGCAGACCAAACCCGTCCCCTGAGCTGAAGGGGGAAGTGGTAATACACGCACCCGCAGCAAAAGGAGCATGTCCGGAATGTGGTATAAAGTGTTGCCAGGCCAGGTGTAGTAAAGTAGACAATACTTGCCGGTACCCGTTTTAGAGATAGAGTGAAGAATGCCTTGCCGAGGTCAGGGAGTGGAGAGCGGAGGTAGGTTGTAGTCCAAGTCGTGTTCAAGGGGTAACCAGAGTGTGCGTTGTCCAAGGAGTGCCGAGATCAAGTGCCAGAGGGGGTAGTCGTATGAGCCGTGTCAGAACCTGAGAAAACTCTAAGAGAATCCAGGAGTACTTCCATGCAGAGACTATGTCGAGCAAAGACTGACAGCAGAGAGGAGCTAGAAAAAGCAGGGAGATCCAATCAAAAATGGAGGCGGGACAGGAAGAGCTACAGGGAAACACTGCAGATTGGTTAAGGCATAACAAGCCAGGTGAGTCTTGTTGGTAACCTGAGTATGCCCGTGCGGCGTGCGGATGCGGAGCCTGAGGTCCGGGGGACAGGAAGAAGAGTGCGCAGAATGAGCGCTCTCCGTAACGCGTGTACGCGCGTGGACGGCGCCAGACGAGGGTGCAGGTGTGCGCACGGGAAGGCGTGGGCGCCTCCAGTGCTGAGCAGAGGAATCGCCGAGGGGAGAGATCCCGTGACGGCGGAAGGGGTGGGGAGCCGCGGAGGCCGGTAAGGTAGGATTGTGTTGTGTGTACAGGGATTCCATAGGGGAAGAGAGTGCTCTGTGTGGGGAGCGCGGAGAACGCCGATTCCTGACAATACCTATGTGACTAGGAGCAATTTTCATTGGCTGTTGTGAGGCTACTGGAACTCACGAGCAGCTCCCATATGTGACCTCCTGACGAAGCACACATGCGAAATGCATTGAGGTTAGGAGGGGCTGCGACGTGAGCACCTATTAGTGGAGAGAGATACCGGTTGCAGAGAGGAATTTCTAGCTGACAGAGCATCGTGTGTCCGGACCTGTATCATCTGTGCCCATGGCTTAACTTCTGGAGCTCCCGGTTCCCACCATTCAGTTATTAGATAGTTGTAAGTTCACATTTTTTTATTGTAATTGTATTTGTATATTGTACTGTTTAGTCTACTTGTGGGACTATTTTTATCATACATTTATACTGCTCAGTGCGCTATTTCCTCTCTCTTTTTGCTGGTGAACACAGAGGATCTTTCCAAGGATCAACCTGGTAAGTTGAAACAGACTAAATATACAGTATTATACAATGTATATGAAGCTTACAGTATCATTTGCACTGCAATCACACATACATATGGTGGGTAGTTCTCACATTAACCTATATGTGACATGCTTAAATGTATGACCTCATAATATTCAAGTGCACTACAGGCATACCATACATTAACGTACGCAATGGGTCTAGAGCATGTATGTAAAGCGAAAATGTACTTAAAGTGAAGCACTAACTTTTTGAAGTGAAACGTCTTTAGTGGCACCTCTGATGGGATAAAACTGGATAGATGGGGGGCGAAATGTGAAACGGAAGTGACGTCACGTAATGGACGCCGCTCCACTCACACGTCCCCTGTCACATGTGGCGGCGGCGATAGTCGCCGGCGCCGCTCCTAATCGCCGCCGCACCCCTCACCCTCCCCCCACACCCGGTTGCTATCGCCGCCGCTCCTAACTGCCGCCGTTCCCCGCCTGCTGCCATGCCGATGGACAGGAGGAGGGAGGCTGGCGCCGGCGCCGCTCCTAACAGCCTGGGAATGGGGGGGTTTGAGCGTGCCGCCGGGGTGTGGGGAAGGGGGGAGCTTGAGCGCGCCGCCGGGTTGTGGGGAAGGGGGGAGCTTGAGCGCGCTGCCGGGGGGTGGTGGGGTATCTGCTTAGAAGACTCAGACTGAGCCCCCCGGGTCCACAGCTCTGCCGGGGGTGGGGGGAGTCAGAAGAGAGGGGGCAGGACACAGACAGAGAGACATACAGTGTGTACACACAGAGTGATACACATACACTGACAGACACACACACTGACAGACACGCACACACTGACATACACACATTGACTGACACATACACACATTGACTGACACATACACACACTGATTGACACACACACTGACTGACACACACACACACACTTACTCTGACGCACACACACACTGACTGACACACACACACACACTTTGACGCACGCACACACTGACGCACGCACGCACACACACTGACGCACGCACACACTCTGACGCACGCACACACTCTGACGCACGCACACACACTCTGACGCACGCGCACACACTCTGATGCACACACACTCTGACGCACGCACACACACTCTGACACGCACACACTCTGACACACACTGACGCACGCACGCACACCCCAGTGATGTACCGAACACCGCCCCTGAATGATGTGCCTATTCCTTCCCCCCCTGTGAGCTCCCCCACCCGCTCAACATTCATGATGCTGGTACTGCTGCCAATAAACACATACACACACACACTGACGCATGCACACTTTGACGCACGCACACTTTGACACACGCGCACGCACACTGACTGTCACACATACGCAAACACACTGACTGACACACATATGCACGCACACTGACTGACACACATACTCACTGACTGACACACATACACACACTGACTGACACACATACACACACTGACTGACACACATACACACACTGACTGACACACATACACACACTGACCGACACAGAGAGACATTCATCCCCTCCCACATTTGAATGGTTAAGGGCTCACTCCATAGCATCTTCCACACAGGGGAACTTGTTTGCTTGCAGGATGTTTGTGACAACTCTAATACAGAGTGCTTTTCCTGGTAATGTACAGGTTAATAAAGGCTTCAATCAGACTAATATTGACAGATTTACTATAAATCATTCTTCCTGTTATTTCACAGGTTACTAAGAATTTATATTAGCGTTAGGGACCCCTGAATTGTGGTCTGCCATGAAGTTGGCTCAGGGGCTTACAACAATTTTGGCCAAAAATGTCAAACTAAAAGACCATTTTACTTAATAGATATTTATACATATATATTTAGGCACTGTACCGTGTATGAGTTTCACTGGATGTGCTAAAACTGAGCTTTGTCTGTGTTTTATGTTCTGTCTTTGGTTTTAAATATATATTGCCATGCTCAGTAGCACTCCTCTGTGACACTCATATGCTTATATATATGTTGTGGTTATTTTGGGGGTTCAATAGGAGCTTGTTAGGTGTCCAGTATATTTTACAATTGGTTTCCAAGAACAACAAGGACACCTTATCAAAAGTCTTGGTCACGTGGAAGAACAGGATACCCTCCGGAAAGAACAGGATGCCCGCCAGGTAGAACGTGATGCCCGCTGGGAAGAATGTGTCGTCCGCGCGGAAGGATGTGCCCTCCGCTCAGAGGAACGAGCTGCCGCCGCAGAAGCTGAAAGCCGTGAACTACGTGCAGCTTTAATCACCGCATCTGTTCAAAAGACTCTGACTGTGCAAACCGCGCCCCGTGTAACCCTTCCGGAAAAATTTGGAGGAAAAAGACAATCTTTTCGGGATTTCCTTAATCAATGCAGACATGTGTTCAAGCTTCAGCCTACCATCTATAATACCAACGAAGCCAAGGTTGGACTGATCATAACCCTGCTCAAGGATGAGGCCCTTGCTTGGGTCTCCCCTATGTTAGAACAGGATAGCCCACTACTAAGGGACCTGGAGGAGTTCATCGAAGCCATGAGTCTTATTTTTGATGACCCAAATCGCAGTGCAACCGCTGAGGCAACTCTGAACAATCTTCGTCAAGGAAGACGCTCGGCAGCTGAGTACGCCGCTGAATTCCGCAGATGGGTTAACGATACTGAGTGGAATGAGGCCGCGCAGAAATATCATTTTCGGCAGGGTCTCTCGGAGCAAGTTAAAGACGAACTAGCCCGGGTGGAGACCCCAGAGAGATTTCAGGACTTTGTCCGTTTATGCATCCAAATTGATCGCAGGCTTACGGAAAGACGATTGGAGAGACAGGGGTTCATGCCAAGCAACCCCGGGTTTAAAGATGTCAGTACCACAAGACGTTCCAGGGAGACTGAGGAGGAGCCGATGCAAGTAAATACACTGCGTGGACCCATCTCAACCGGGGAAAGGAATAGACGCCGAACAGAAGATCTCTGTTTATATTGCGGAAACGATGGGCACTATCTCGCTGATTGCCCAAACAAGTCCAGGCGGTCTTCTTTCCAGAGCCCTAGGAGAAATCAGCTGCACGCTATTTCAAAGACTGTTTTCTCTGCTTCTCAAGGGAAAGATAACCCTCTTTCGCTACACCCTCACCTCCTGGTTCCTATTATAATCGAGGAAGGAACACATCGTTTTTCAACCACAGTAATGGTCGACTCAGGGGCGGCAGGGAATTTTATGGACATAGAATTCGCCAAGAACAATTCGGTATCATTTGTAGCCAAGGAATCGCCAGAAAGGATGGAAGGCGTTGACGGTTCTCCCTTGAGTTCTGGACCTGTTACCCATGAAACCAGTAACTTAACACTAATCATGGAGCCCAATCACCAGGAGAAGATTTCTTTTGGTCTCATTCCATCACCTTTGTTTCCAGGGATTCTGGGAATTCCATGGCTCATGATCCATAACCCACTTATTGACTGGAAGACAAAGACCCTCACGTTTCCCTCAGAGCACTGTCAGCAAGCCTGTCTACCTAAAACTCCTATACCAAAGTGTGTAGGAATACATAAGATTTCCTCGTCTCAAGAAAATCTTCTGCCGGCTCCTTACTCTGAGTTTTTAGATGTGTGTGACAAGAAGAACGCAGATACGCTTCCCCAACATCGCTCTTATGACTGTGCCATTGAATTATTACAAGGTGCTGCCATTCCGTTTGGAAGAATCTATTCCCTCTAAGAACCAGAATTGAAGGTCCTCAATGACTACCTACAGGAGAACCTATCAAAGGGTTTTATCCGACCCTCTACTTCTCCAGCAGGCGCTGCGCTCTTCTTCGTGGGAAAGAAAGACGGTTCTCTACGCCCCTGCATTGACTATCGGGAACTAAATAAGATTACGGTGAAGAACAGGTACCCATTACTCTGATTCCTGAACTATTGGAAAGAATTCGGTCAGCCAAAATCTTTACCAAATTAGATCTCAGAGGAGCGTATAATTTGGTCCGCATTCGACCCGGTGACGAATGGAAAACAGCCTTCCGAACCCGTTATGGGCACTATGAATATCTGGTGATGCCTTTTGGACTCTGTAGTGCCCCTGCTACCTTCAAGCATTTAATTAATGATGTCCTCCGATAGTTATTGGACCAATTCATAGTGGCAAATCTGGATGACATCCTTGTTTTCTCAGATAACATCATGGATCTCCAGAGACATGTCCGAATTGTCGTTGAGCGTCTCCGTAAGTACAAATTGTACATCAAGTTAGAAAAATGCGAATTTGAAAAGACCAGCATGCAATTTCTCGGTTACATCATCTCTCCCGAGGGTTTGAGTATGGACCCAGGCAAGATTCAAGCCGTGGTGGAATGGCCAATCCCTCGAAATGAAAAGGACATTCAGAGATTTGTGGGTTTTGCCAATTTCTATAGACGTTTTATTAAAAATTTCTCTGGCATTATTGCCCCAATCACCCAACTCACACGGAAAGAATTCCCCTTCAAATGGTCTCCTAAAGCGGATGCGGCATTCGAACAATTGAAGTCACTCTTCACATCTGCCCCTATCCTCATCCATCCAAATCCAGAATTACCATTCATCTTGGAAGTGGATGCATCCGACTCCGCTGTTGGTGCCATTCTGTCACAAAGAATTGGACCCAAGATGCTCCTTCATCCATGTGCCTTTTATTCATACCAATGTCAACAGCTGAACGAAATGATGACATCGGAAACAATGAACTCTTGGCTATAAAAGCTGCATTCTCTGAGTGGAGACATCTACTGGAGGGGGCCAATCATCCAATTACTGTCTTTACGGATCACAGGAACTTAGAATTCATTCGATCCGCAAAGAGACTGTCTGCGCGACAAGCCAGATGGGCTTTCTTCTTTGCAAGATTTCAGTTCCACATCTCATACCGCCCTGGCTCCAAGACTGGGAAAGCCGACGCCTTGTCACGGTCCTTTCCTAATCCTAGTTCAGACAAAGAGCAAGAAGAAACTATTCTTCCGAAAATAATTTTTTTGGGCGTCAGATTCTCTGCCGATCTCCTCACACGAATTAAGGGAGCCTAATCAAATGACACTTTTCTTAAAAACCCTCCTCCGGAAGCAGAACTATTTCTATGTGATGGTCTCTGGAACTGTAAGGATCGTCTGTTCGTCCCTAAGGGGGTAAGATTAGAGGTGCTCCAATTAATGCACGACTACCGACCTACTGGTCACCCAGGTGTCCTCAAGACACAGGAACTGTTGTCTCGCTCTTTTTGGTGGCCTAAATTAACACAAGATGTTAAAGACTATGTCCTCTCCTGTGAGACTTGTGCTAGGACCAAGACCCCTCGAGCATCACCTGTGGGTTTACTGCAGCCTCTTCCGGTTCCAACTCGTCCTTGGGGGTCCATATCAATGGATTTTATTGTTGACCTGCCCCGATCAAATGGACATAATACCATCCTGGTAGTGGTGGATCGACTTACAAAGATGGCTCACTTCATTGCAGCACAGAATCTTCCTTCTGCAGACCAGACAGCCAAGTTGATTGTGAAAGAGGTGTTTCGGCTTCACGGGGCTCCTGATGAGATCATATCTGATAGAGGGGTACAATTCACTTCAAAATTTTGGCGGACCTTCTGTTCCTCTCTAGGAATTCGTTTAAATTTATCGTCTGGCTATCATCCACAATCCAATGGCCAGACAGAAAGGACCAATCAGACTTTGGAACAATACTTACAATGTTTTGTTTGTCATCTCCAGGATGACTGGATTGATTTCCTACCATCAGCTGAGTTTTCTTACAACAACTCACATCATTCATCGACTCAGAAGAGCCCATTTTTCTCAAATTATGGATTTCATCCAACCTTTATTCCTCGTTTTCCATCTTCGGGCCCCATTCCGGCAGTTACAGAGAAACTGGAGACTCTGCGAGACATCCAGGAGACCCTCAAAGAGACACTTCGTGAGACTCAAGTAAAGTACAAAAGAGCAGCAGACCAACACCGCAGACCCTCCCCAGAATTTCAAGTCGGGGATAAAGTCTGGCTTTCTACAAAAAATCTACGTCTAAAGGTTCCAACCATTAAATTAGGCCAAAAATACATTGGGCCATTTCACATCTCAGCACTAATAAATCCAGTGTCCTTCAGATTAGAGCTTCCTGAGACCATCAAAATACACCCTGTGTTTCATTCTTCTCTGCTGAAACCTTTCCGTGAGAACCCGTTTCCTGGACGGAGACTTCCTCCCCCTGAACCCGTCCTCGTGGATAACGAAGAGGAATTCATTGTGGAAAGAATTTTGGATTCCAGGTTACACCGAGGGAAACTACAGTACCTGGTCCACTGGGGGGCTATGGCCCAGAGGAGAGGTCTTGGGAACCCAAAGATTTTGTACATGCTCCGCGACTAGTCAAAGCTTTCCACTGACGATATCCAGACAAGCCTAGCAAGGATCGTCCGGAGAACGCTCTTGGGAGGGGGGAGTAATGTCATATTCTCTAGCGTGCTGTACCCATGCTTGGCCACCGGGACTGCTGCCACTCTCAATGTCTTGTTCTAGATTGCAGTACCTATACTTGTCCACCGGGATTGCTGCTGCTAAACTAAGGAACATTCCAGACTCTGATACCTGATACCTCTGCATCTGGGCTCCACCTCTCAGCCTGCATATATAAACCTCCCTTTCCTGTTCCTCCTTGCCTGTTTATACTGGTTCCTTAGCTTCTGCAAGGTTCCTGTGTTTACTGCTGTGCTAGCTATTGCTATCATCCTGTTCCAGTTTCCTCGTTGCCGACCTCTGCTTGTTTCCTGACTTCGCTACCTGCCGCCTGCCTCGGACCCCTGCTTATTTCCTGACTTTGCTACCTGCCGCCTGCCTCGGACCCCTGCTTGTTTCTTGACTCGCTCCCTGCTGTTCCTGCCACTGGGATCCACTTCAGCCGAAGTCCAATCCTTGACATTTCACTTACTATGCGCGTGCACAGCACACACAGCTTTTTTTCCACTTGTCGATGCATGTACTGTACTGCAATCATCATATACGTGCATAACTAATGTAAATAACGCATTTGTAACAGGCTCTATAGTCTCCCCGCTTGCGCACAGCTTCGGTACAGGTAGGGAGGCGGTATTGCTGATCAGGACGTGCTGACAGGCGCATGCATGAGCTGCCGTTTGCCTATTGGGCAATATGTCCTTACTCGCGAGTGTACTTAAAGTGAGTGTCCTTAAACCGGGGTATGCCTGTATAGGCCATACCTTGCACATTAGTCATATTTCAATATTTATAAAACAAACCTTTGTTATTTTATTCCCATATTAAAGTTATCAAGTTACTATGACACCACATTAATTATAACTAACAATACTGTATGTAAAATAATTGATAATACAGCATATTCCTAATCTTAGTAAAGGAATGAAATTGATGTTTATGTGCACAAACTCAATACAAATGTGGTTATATGTACCAAAAAAAATATGGTAGTACTGTAATGTTATGTACCTTTTCTGAAAGACTAACGCACAGGCACCCACTTGTACAGAAGGAAAATCCATGGAGGTCACTGGTAAAGAAGAGATCATAGAGGACATAGTAACTTTAGACCGCACTGTTGTTCCTCCCAAGGGGTATGCTGTTCCAGCGCCCTCACCAGCTCTTCCAGCACTGAGACTTTGTCAGGGACATCCCTGACAGCGTCTGGGATGTTCTCACTCCCAGTCTGCAGTTCCCCTGAACGTCCACCGGAACTTCTATATGCTCCTGTCCTGACTCCGGATCCTCTCTGCTGTTTATTTCCTGCACCTGTCCTCTGCCTGTCTACAGTATATAAACGTCCTCTTCCTGCTACACAGGCCCTGTTTATACTGGTCCATCTTTCAAAAGGTCAGGGTAGCTTGTCTCGTAGCCATAAAATAGAAGAGAACATTACATAGTGCAATAATGTTTAACAGTGAATGGGTGCAAACTCAGTCAAAATTGACTACTCACATTCAAGTAATCAAAATCACGCAGTTATCCAACTTAAGGGGTGGATGCGCCCTATGTGATTGCAGCAGCCACCAGCCACCACCTCCAAGGAAGAAAAAATGAGAGACCATATAGTGTAGAGGGTAAAAAATTCTAATAAGGAATACACAAATGAAGGCTTACACTTAGTAGAGTCGAAGAAGGCAGTAATGGATAGCGGATAACGGTTATCCCTTGGGTCGCGATCCCCTGGGTTGCTCGTTCTCCTCCGCTCCCCCAGAAACACTGGTATCCACGCCGGGGCTCCCGTTGCGTCACTTCCGGTGCGCCGAGAACCACCGGATCTGAAGGTAGAAGTGAGTCCTTGGTGTTTTTTCTCTTGGTTGTTGGTAGGCTGGACACTCAACACGTTTCGTCGTTATCTCTTACGACTTCGTCAGGAGTATCTGTTGGCTGCTCGGTCTGGTATTATATACCCTAAAGCCCTATAGCAGTGACTTCTCAGGATACATCGATCAGCCTATCGCCAAATAAACAATAATTTGGCAAGCAGCTACCACAACTCCAACCACCAATTCAAGTGGTAACCCACCTCTTGTGGCAACACAGCACATAGATAACCAACGGTATGGCCCAACTAACTGGTGCTGTTAATGGGCTCACCTGGGCTGTGCAACAAGTTACATAGAGCTTATGTGCACCATCAATTATTGCAATGCCAGCTACATCCAGCGAATAGCTGGTGATATAAGGGGTTTCACTCTACCACCTTCTCCTTCAGTTGATTTCCATAGTTCACCTCCTGACACAGTGGTCCCAGCTCCCTTAAGGTGTGGAAGACCACGTCGAAGGGTGTGATGGTGAGGGGGTAACCAGGCCATCAATAAAGGTATTATGCCCGGCTGGTTACTTGTGATCCATATTTGGGGTTTTAGAGTGTCAGCTCTTGAACCTGTTTGTTGTATATGCAATGTGTGTGTAAGGAATCGGTGAATACGTCCCTTGTGGCGTGTTCCCTCCTTACCTGGCAATAGTACCGCAGCTGCCACTGCCCCCACTCCAATTACAGAGCACGTGCGCACCCGCTCCTCTTCTGCCTCTGTCTCCGCCTCCTCTGATGCACCACGCCTCCCTCGCGTGCGGCGTGCACGCGTGATGCCGCACAACGATCCCCAGCTATGTGTCAAGCACTAAATTGCCCCTTGTCTCCTATGATCTATCCCAGCCTCCGCTGGGGCACACGTCCGCTCCACCCTGCTCCTATTGGTTTCCTGTTACTACTTAGTTCCTGTTTCTGCTCTCAGTCAGTGCCCAGCATAACTTCTTGTAGGCTTGTTGCTTTCCACAGTTACAGTATGCCTTGCCTTGAACCTGTCTTGTTTTGCAGTTTAACCTCTTGTGTACTGACCCGGCTTGTAAAGGAACCTCCTCTGGATATTGACCTCGGCTTACCCTCGACTACGGCAACTTCTCCAATTCTAGATCACGGCTACACAGAATTGGACCATTCTCCTATCCACACTCCCAGACCACGGTTTTTATGAAACCTAAGTCCAGTTTTCAAGAAAGGAAGGAGATACCGCTCTGAGAATGAGCCTAAGTGTTTTTTTAATTCTACCTTGTCAGAATCCGAATCCGTGCTTGCCCAGCTTGGATAGACTGGCAACGTTCTGATTGGCTGGTTAGGATTTCTGCCACGCTCGAATTAGCTGGAGTATTTCATGAATGAAACTGAAATACTATAAGAAAGCCAGCAGCCAATCCATTCGCGAGATTCTAAGCGCCAAGACAGCAGTGGCAAATTCGAAATCACCAAAAGATGCTCAGAGAGAAATAGCAGCGAGCAGGCTTCACAAATTTCAAGGCGAGAAATTTTCTAAGTCCCACGTTTTGGGGCCAAGTTCTGAGAATAGAACGTAGCGGTCGCAGCTAGGATTGCAAGCCGGAAAGAATACCAGGACGTTTGGTACTATCTCCTGGTCAAGTGATTTCGGCAGCTCCGGAGCAGATACAGCAGTGGCGTCAGGAACTTCATGCCGATTTGAGTTCCAGGACATTTCGGGACAAGTCCAGGTCAATCGAAATGACTTTGTTTTATAGACTAGTTCACCTAGGAAAGGCTAGTTTTGCAGCCCAGACCCCAGAAAGGGTGTTTTCTCTTGTATTTTGCAATCCACTGTGTGCACGTCGGTTTCAATGGAATAAATGACAATTTGTTTTACTATTTGTTTTTGCTCAGTGATATGATCTCGGTATAAAGGTGTAAATGCCAGGTCTCCCGTGACAAAGGGGACATAGTGAACCTATCTCTTCCTCTGCCAAGAAGAGGATGAGATTTTTTTTGTTTTTATTTTTTACTTTTGTGACATTTTGTTGCCAAATGTCTATTCTCCTTTCCCCCCCCAGGGTAATTTTCTCACACAGTGATGTAATTGTGTGAATAAATTATACGTTCGCCATTTCTGTCTCTTGTTAGAAAAAGTTATAATCTTATTGTACACACATACTTTAGTCAGTAAACAATGTACAGTATCTCATATCATGGATGCATCTTTTTGTGTTTCTGACTTTCCTATTATTCATAATACTGTATATATCTTTGTATGACCTAACTATTTCAATGGAAAGGGTTAAGTGTAATACCCAAACAAATTATTGGGGCACAACTTTATACCTGCCTTTGTCGTTAAAAGGCTATTCCCAGAAATAACAATATGATAATTATTATCTGGCTGTGAGTAACGACTACGTTTGGTGTGACCTATTTATCGTAATGACTTATTTACCTGCGCTAATATTACTGGAGGTTCGTGGATATGCGAAGTTAGGCGAATGTCTCATTAGCATCTCATTTGCATACGAGTACGTTTAACATCCATCCAAAATAAGCGTTACAATATTTTACATAGTTAACTTGAGGTTATTGTGATGTTAATCTCCTTAGTGGATAGGTTTTAGGAGTATCGTTATGATAATTGTGGGTAATGTCACTATACAATAAATAGATTAACGGAGCTTTGTGGATCTGTCGCTTAGATCAGGCGTGTCAAACTCATTTCATATGAGGGGACTAATAATATAACACATAATGGGAATAAAAGCTTTAGGCAGAAAAGTAACATTAGAAAAATGAGTCCCTGTCCCAAAGGGCTTACAATCTAAGTGATTCCTCCCTTACTCCCCCTTTCTCTCTCACTTCCCATCCTTCTCTCTATTGATCCCCCCACCTCCCACACTCTTCTCCCCCTTACCCTCTTAATACCCCCCCAAAACACAGTCTTAATATTCTGCATACATTGTTGGTGCTACATAAATAAAAATATACATACATTGTACGTACTGTGCAAGGTTGATCTACAGAAAATGGTTTGTAAAAATCATAAATGTCAATCCCTGATCTCTCCTCGGCCCTCTTGTTACTTCTCATTTCATTGCAAAACCTGCTGCAGTCCAGAAACTCATATGAATCAGGGAAGGAGATGAGAGACAGAGATTATATAAGAGTCAGACAGAAGGTAGAAGTAGGGCGCTGAGGTAGAGAGGGCACAAGCAGTGGCAGATTTCTCATTATGCCCGGGCCTAAGGGCAGCAAAAATGTCTGCACCAATATACTTATGCCGTGCTCTCGCGCCTATCGGGCCTGATGGGAAGTCATTTTATCAGTTGCGGCCGGTTCCTTACCTACTGCCCTCCTCCTCATTCTGAACCGCAGCGTCAAATGACCGTACTGACTTCACCAATGTGACTTCACGGCGTCTCGTTGCTATGGCAATGCGACATTGCAGCGTCAATGACGTCATGACATCACGTACCATGACACGTTGATGATATCTGCAGCGTCATTGGACACTGTGGTTCAGAAGGATGAGGGGGTGGCAGGTAAGGAGGCGGCTGCAACAGCTGTGAGAGACATATACAGAGAACACATGAAGGAAATTGGACAGTGTAGTGCTCCTACATTTTTACCTCTTAGGTACTGTATACATGTCACGCATCCCATGCTATTGGCTATATCATTGTTTTGTTTCCTCTTTTCTCCTTGCAGTGGAGGAACTGCAATGGACACAGTATAAAATTGGTAGTGTAGGACCTGCAGAAAAGTTTTACCTTGACATGGTTTGATATGTTTTGGCCAAAGGATTGAATTAAACGACCCATACTTAAGAAAAGAAAAACATATAGAAAAGTGTAAAATAATTTGTCCTATTGGATGTACATTGGGGCTTCTTTGTTTACTGTTGCATATTTTAGGTCACTTTCCCAGTAGCACTCCAATTGAAATGAAATATATATCTAAAATTGTGTATGATTAATTACAAATGTAAAACCCCTATGAACACATAAGTATATTGATGGACATGTGCTCCGACCAGTGACTATGAGCAAAGGAAAGGACGGAGATGATAGGATATCAAGAAGGATAATATCACGTTAGGAGGGGTCAAGAGAGATTTAGAAAGAAAGGAGCACGTGAGCAAGAGAGAGACCTGCAGTGAGAGAGAAAGAGAGGACCTGTCCCAAGAAGCCTGGCGAATTATACAGCGTGGTGGCAGACTCTTCTTAATCTGGCAGACCTGCACATACTGGAGATAGCAGGAACGATACAGGAAAGAACTTTGTCTGAGTAAAGTAGACCAGTGTAAGCTAGGGGTTCGGAAGCACCTCCCGGGGGATCGCCCCCACAACACTTCAGCATTCTTTGCAATGTACACAAGTAACAAATCTGCACCTATGAACACACCTATACTTCCACACAAGTTCAAACACTGTTCCAGCACCAACAGTGGCCCACTATTTAGCACCTGGGCCACTGGGACTGAGTAAGAGACATTGTGGGACAATTGTGCAGCGGGGCGCATACGATTGTCTCCGACTAACATTCATAAGTATTGTTTATGGTCCTCCGATTTTGAGGGCCATGTATGTTATTTTTGTGTTTTAAGATCTTACCGCACTCTGTTTAGATAATTACAATGGGTGTAGATTTTCTTTGTACGGTGCAGTCCGTTGAA
Source organism: Ascaphus truei (assembly GCF_040206685.1). NCBI lineage: Eukaryota > Metazoa > Chordata > Amphibia > Anura > Ascaphidae > Ascaphus > Ascaphus truei. Next base: position 148,718,464 of record NC_134487.1, read on the forward strand.
GAGTGGCCGGGATCCCGCTTCTGCCACGTAGTTGTACTTGGGACTGGATATCTACGATTGCCACATTATTTTAATAAAGTTTTACACAAGACATTTTAGCATAATAAACTGTTTATTTGCAGGGTGCCAACGCACAATGTTTTGGGAATCTACCTACCTCAGGAAGGGACATTCAGGAAAAGTTTTGCATTGGCCCCCTGCAAATAAACAATTTATAATACTAAAATGTCTTGTACAGTATAAGACTATATAAAGTGTTGTCATACAAAATACCCACATTCTTCTATGTTGTCTGACCCCAGCCTGGTTTCTCTATGGCTGAACAGTTTCTCTTATGGTACAGGGAAGGCAGACTCAGGCCTCCGTCCTAGCATACACTGGGCCGGCTGGGATTCGGTGCCGGGGGAGAGCGGGGGGCCTCTTACCTTCTCCAGCATGTCCTCCTGTTTCTCATTTCTGGTATCTCCTCCAGCTGCGTCGCAGTATCATGTGACATTGCGTTGTCATGGCAACACACCACGATGTGATGACGTGGCATCACGTTGTCATGGCAACGTGTCGCCATGTGACATTGCGACAGTATTTCAAGGTAAGAGACACTTACAGTGGTCCCGTGCTCTCCCCCAGCAATCGATTTAAATGTTGGGGGGAAGAACACGGGGCATCTGTTAGCGCGAGGCTCGGTGGCACTGCCATCAAGCCGGCCCATATTAGTACATCTTGATAAATAAAGAAAGGTTGCACATATGATATATTAATGAGCAAAACAGAAAGTTTGCAAGTACAATTTATAATGTAAGATGATTGGATTTCTCTTGTTATATACTTTTCTTTGCACGTAATGCATCACATCAAAACCACTACCACTACATACAGTAAGACACAAAAATAAAATATCTTATTGATGTTATCTCATGTCATAATTAGAGCTCACTTGGCTTATTAATGAGCCTAGCTAATCAAATGTATGTTAACCAAAAACAGTTCTTAACATAATTAATTTGTCCATATCACATTTTAACACAAGTGTTTGTACTCTTTATTCAGTTGTATGTTATTTTGAGTTTTCCATTTATAGAAATCTTTATTTTTGATACTTTTAGATTAATTGCCTTTTCTATTAGGAGTACGGGATACCCTTTGTGTATATAATGTTATCATTAGGGGATTTAGGGGTCCCTCCCTGATGTCCATGACACATAAAGTACTCAATTTATTCTCTAGGTGGTGCTGTTTGTCTATTTTTGTTCTATAATTAATTTGTGAATGATTGACCATAAGAGGATGTCACTATTAGCTATATGTCTGAAAAGGTGCATTTGCAAATTGTGTTCAACTTGTTAAAGAGCATAGTATCAGACTGAATGGTCTTTTCTATTATCATACAGTGGGGTAAAGTTATGAAAAAAGAGGTGTTACAGTATTCTGAAAAAAATATCACAATATGTATAATAAATGAAGATAAAGTCCAGTGCTCTCCATGTAATTATAGATCCATAGAAGAATTGCTGGGCACTTTTGAAGAATGTATCCCAATACTTTATTGAAGCTCAATGAAAACTGATGTTCATGTAATGTACATTTCTACCTTTAGATGAAACATTACAATATTTAATTTCACTGAAAAAAAAACAGCTATAAAAATAGGGCTTATAGCCTTGTTTAATAAACATTACATTGAAATCACATTCAATGTACTGTAGGATATTTTAGGGAGGATCACACACATAAGGAGCACTTACTGTAATACGTTGGGCAGACTAATCTGAGCACTCCAGAATGAATAGTTAATGTGTAAAAGCAAGTACTGTAGAGAAATGCAAAGCACAGCCGGAAACAACCAAAAAATTCAGGCAGAAGATGAGTGGATACAAAATCCAGGGCAACTCTAGCAACTCAGGGCAACTCTAGCATGAAGATCAATTTATTGCAAGCTCAAGCAGGTTGGTGAAGGTTGATGAAACGCACCTACGCGTTTCATGCCTGGGCACTTTATCAAGGTATAAGGTACAATTGAAATCTCACACAATCTCTTATACAAACCGATTCGTGCCAAAAACTGGGAATGGGAATGGATTTTTTATTCACTCATCTTCTGCCTGAAATGTTTGGTTGTTTCCGGCTGTGCTCTGCATTTCTCTACAGTACTTGGATCTCCTCTTCTACAGACTGCACGCCATGGATGTCCTGGACTGATGCAACTAACTGACAGGTAATTGATTCAACTGTCAGTACTGCCTTGTCATGTTATGAACACTACTTTGCTACACTGGATTGCGTATTTATTGCTGTGTTGTTCTTTGTGGGTGGTCAAGTGGACACCACTAGACACAGACCCTTCCTTGTGTTATATCACACATGTTATATATTGGACATCCTTTAAATATCCAAGAACCTAAGAAGAAAATCTTTATTGCACATAGAGAAGAAAGGATTTTTTCTCTTTAATAGAGCCACATGTGATTTTTTTGAGCACCATTCTTCACAATATACCTAACGTGTAAAATCAGCTCACAGCCTTTGCATGTCCTCAGACTTCTTCAATAGATTTTCACTTGGGTCATAGTAGTCATTTTCCACACCTCCTTACCTTTTTAAATTCTGCAATTCAGGCTTTCAGTATTTGCTACCTCAGCTCCTGGAGGATGAGTACTTTGCATTGTGCAGGCAGAGAGTACCTTGCAGCAACACCAACAAGCAACAAGCTTGGCTTTAGAAAATTGCCATGTTAAATGGCTATATCTGCATGTTGCATGATAGCTTGCATGAATTTCCCCTATATGTGCACCACGTGGCTAGCCAAAAGTTGTGAAGTCATCTGCTGCCCTCTTGTTCTACGACAAGTTGCTGGCAACTTCAGGACAGCTTTTAATCTAAAGGGAAATACACATTTATAAGGACAAAAACAATATTTCAAAGTTTGTAAAACAGCATGTAAATATGGTGATTCTAAAAACTGGACACTCTCCCTTTTGATCATACAAAACTGCAGTGTATATATATCTGTAGCTGTGTTTCCCCCACCCTCTGGGCGATTTCTACTACATGGTGTGGTGCATACCTGCTGGCTTACAGTAGATCTGAGTCTTCTGCGGTGTTGTGGAGGAACACAGGACAGGCTTCTGGGGTAGGATCTGAATCTCTCTCTCGGTGCCAGTGCCTCCATCATTTGCAGGCTCGAAGGATGTGGAGACAATCCCTGCAGGAGAACTCACCTCCACTACCCCTGATAGATTGCAGTCTCAGGCAAGAGGATATATTTCAACATGATCACTTTATTTAGTGCACTGGCAGATATTACAGCATACATAGCTCACCTCCTGGGGCTTCGCCCTCAGGATGTACCCTGGACCTCCACTCCAGGCCAAGGGCACCCGAAGCAGTCCATGCTCTTCCCTTACTCCCTGGTGGAGTAAAGGGTATAGTCTCCTCCCCCACTCCCCTAGGGGAGGGAGTACAAACTTGGCAGAGCCCTGCACAGTTGTTAGGGTAGACCAGCCTCTCTCAAGGAGGTAGGGGCACTGACTAAATTTAGCAGTGCAGCTCCTTAAGTACAAGGGAAGTAGGTACCAGGTCTGAATCCAGTGATTGGACACACTGGCCTAGTCCCACCGCCTCCCCTGTTACTCAAGAAGCTACTGTGAGTGGGGAAAACCCATGATAACTCCTGCAAGCCTGCTCTTACCAGGACTTACTGCCAGGGATGACAGACTTAGTAGCCAAGGAAATCAGCCTGGCTACATATCATTTACACAGGAATATTTGCTGTCCTAGTATATGGTATAGAGATGTTTTTCCAATTGGTGTTCATTCAGTGGTTTGACTCCAATATACTTGGCAACATGTTTAGTGTAAATAAAGTAGTCCATAATGTGTGCCTGGAGAAGGTGCTATCTACAAGTCACAAATTACCACGTGTTATAGATTGCTTTGAATAGTGACTAGACCATAAATATCAATTTGATCATTATTTGGCCATTATAATACAGTACAACACAAAATGTATTGCGTTCAAAATAGCATATTTATTTCTGAACAGCAACTGCTAAGTCATCCAAGTAAGTGAATAGAAAATGCAGTGCACAGTATCTAGATTTAATCAATAAAGACGGTTTAATCAATAAAGCACTAACTAAACTATGTGAGGAAAGGGCATAAAAAACCTGGTCATTCAGAATCTGCAAATAGCTAAACAGTTTTAGAAATCTATTTAGCCTTTTAAAAGTTTTACACCAGTTAAGTGGCTTATGAGAAACTATGTGAGGATAAATTAAGCTGCACTTAGAACTCATGAATGGTACTGTACCTATTCTATTAATCACTTGTAACCAGGACTGGTTCTTGTCTATCAGTCTCCCCTCCCTATCAGTAACTCCTGGTAAGAACAGGCCTGCTAGGGCCAATCATGGGTTTTTCACACTCACAGCAGCACCCTTGAGTGACAGGGGAGGAGGTGGAATTAGGCCTGGGTTTACCCAATCCTGGGTCAGACTAGTGCCCTACTTCTACTGTACTTACGGGGGTTGCCAACCAAATATAGTTAGTGACTCTCCCCGCTTGAGACAGGCAGGTCACACACAGGGTGTCTGGAGATTGGCCTTCCCTGGTCCTCTTCCCATAGGGGGAGTGTGTACCTTTCCCCTGACCTTGCTAGAAGGACAGAGAAGAGCAAGGACTGCTGTGGGAGCCCTTGACCCGTAGTGTAGGTCCAAAGACCATCCTACTGTTGGATACCAAGCCAGAAACTGCATTGGGCAGAAGACTGCCATGACTCTTGAAGCAGAACAGAATAAAACCGTTCCAGTTATTATACCTCCTGCCTGGTCTTTCCGGGGAAGGAGAGGGGATTGTGTTCTCCCGTAGGAGATCGCCTCCATGCATCTGGTGCCTACGGCAGATGGAGGCGCTGTAACACTAGAGATCAATGTCTGGTATGTACCCCAGAAGCCTTTCCTGGGTCCCCACAAACATCGGCGGACAACTCAGCAATTCTGTGAGGCTACAGGTAGCATGCACCAAACATCTACTGTAGTAACAAGGGAAACTCCCAGAGACGGGGGGAACCACGGTTACACACTCTCTCTATGTTTTTTTTGTTTGTTTGTTTCAATAGTTTTTTTTTTTTTTTTTTTCAACTTTCTTTTTATTATTTTCAGGTATAAGTCATACAAACACAAACACAGAGTAGGTAGCGCTAACTATATAAGGAATTAACCCTAATGTGAGGAATAGCCTCACATAGGGGGCTGCCTAAATACTAAAACTGACCCCCTGGTCAGATAACAAAACAAGAGAAAAAAGATAAGTATTAAAAAGGCGCCGGCAGATAAAGGATATATTCACCAACAGGAAGAAATCGATATGGACTCCAGACGGTAGAGATGTGCTTAAAGAAAATATAAAAAAACACAAAACATAGTGTAATACTGTAAGTACAAAACGAACAACATATAATTTGACACTAATACTAATTAAATAAATATATATCGGCTGAGATCAAGGGTGATAGGAATATAACAACATTTAATAAAATAGTTTAAAAACACTGGACATAAAAAACATATACAAATGATATAAACACAATTTAAATGACAATTATTAGGACAATAGGTATGGGACCATTAATCAGCTGCACCAGGTGGAGTGCCCACTCACCGGACGAAAGATAAAAGCAGGCGGTGGATATATCTGAGAGTATCCCCTCTCTTTTCAGCTCACACAGCTACTGCATCAGGTTCAGGGCCAAGATGATGGCTGCACACGCCAGGCTGCGTGTGTTTCCCCTTGGCACTCGTTCCTCCTTGCAGCTGGTGGCGGATTTAACGCAACAGATTCGTGCACCTCACACAGCTATTGCACCGGGTTCGGGGCCAAGATCTCAGCTACACACGCCAGGCTGCGTGGGCTTACTTCCTCTTGGCGCTCCTTCCTCCTCGCAGCTGGTGGCAGATTCTCCGCAGCAGATTCGTGCTGATTTTGTGTACAAGCCGATAAACAGCTGATTCGTCGCGGCACTGGAAGCAACTCAGGCGTAGCGATTTTGGGTCCCAACAAATTAAACCTACGCATTTCGAGAGCGAGCTGCTCTCTTCCTCAGGGGTTCTAAAGATGTGTCCCAAAGTGTCCTGTTTTATAGGTGTCCAATTAAGTCCAATAATCACCCTAATTAAATTGTTGCATATGCGCATTCAATAATATGTGGAAACCAATGTCCATTTGTTTGCACATGCGCAGTGTCGCTTAATAGCAAAAAATAAGATACAGAGTTAAATAACGATCTCAGCTGATAAATAAAGTATAAAAATATTGTGATTAGTGCTTTAGCAAATATAAACGCTATGAATGAATGTGCTATGATGATGTGACAAATAAATGAAAAAACTAATCTAAACTGTGTGGTGTGTACTATAATTATATGTGAAAAAGTGAAAAAGACATCCAAAAATTATATAATTCAACAACACATCACTTGTAAAAACTCATTTGTAATATACCTATTGGAATGTCCATGTGGTCTGCAATATGTGGGTATGACCACTAGACCTGTCCAAAGACGCATATATGAACACATATATAACATCAGGAGAGGGTTAACAACGCACAATGTATCGCATCATTTTCAGCATGTGCACAACCAAGATCCCTCTGGCTTGAAATGTATGGCAATTGAAACTATCACTCCAAATTGGAGAGGAGGAAACGCTGTGAGCCAACTGGGGAGACGTGAGTCCTATTGGATATACGAACTTAAGACTCTATCCCCACTAGGCCTCAACGTTGACTTCGATTTAAAATCCTTTTTGGTAAATTAATTCTAGATGTCATTTGTCCATTTTGTTTTGTTCTTTTCTTCCATACCTAAAATTTCATTGTATAAACTTTGAATTTTTGGATAATTTTATTTTATATAGAATATTGTTTTATATGCACCATTGTTAAATGTATGTAATATTAAACACACTTCGAAAGCACTATCACTTTAATACCACAAATAAATATACAATTTTCATTTAATAACTTTATGCACTTATTATAAGTAACTTAATCACCTTGTGTTAATACACCTATTTAATGTCACTTATAAATTCATTATTCATAAAATGGGCACTATATCTAATATTACTAATAATATATTGGATTATTATTATTCAGGATTTTATATGTCACTTCATTTTCACTAGTATAGTTATATATACATCACAGTAATAATAGTGTTCACATTATAATCAAACATATTCACTATTAAAATATATACACTGCACACATAGTTTAGATTAATATTTTTTAGCATCATAGCACATATAATTATAGTACACACCACACAGTTTAGATTAGTTTTTTCATTTATTTGTCACATCATCATAGCACATTCATTCATAGCGTTTATATTTGCTAAAGCACTAATCACAATATTTTTATACTTTATTTATCAGCTGAGATCGTTATTTTAACTCTGTATCTTATTTTTTGCTATTAAGCGACACTGCGCATGTGCAAACAAATGGACATTGGTTTCCACATATTATTGAATGCGCATGTGCAACAATTAAATTAGGGTGATTATTGTACTCAATTGGACACCTATAAAACAGGACACTTTGGGACACATCTTTAGAACCCCTGAGGAAGAGAGCAGCTCGCTCTCGAAACACGTAGGGTTAATTTGTTGGGACCCAAAATCGCTACGCCTGAGTTGCTTCCAGTGCCGCGACGAATCAGCTGTTTATCGGCTTGTACACAAAATCAGCACGAATCTGCTGCGGAGAATCTGCTGCGAGGAGGAAGGAGCGCCAAGAGGAAGTAAGCCCACGCAGCCTGGCGTGTGTAGCTGAGATCTTGGCCCCGAACCCGGTGCAATAGCTGTGTGAGGTGCACGAATCTGTTGCGTTAAATCCGCCACCAGCTGCAAGGAGGAACGAGTGCCAAGGGGAAACACACGCAGCCTGGCGTGTGCAGCCATCATCTTTGCCCTGAACCTGATGCAGTAGCTGTGTGAGCTGAAAAGAGAGGGGATACTCTCAGATATATCCACCGCCTGCTTTTATCTTTCGTCCGGTGAGTGGGCACTCCACCTGGTGCAGCTGATTAATGGTCCCATACCTATTGTCCTAATAATTGTCATTTAAATTGTGTTTATATCATTTGTATATGTTTTTTATGTCCAGTGTTTTTAAACTATTTTATTAAATGTTGTTATATTCCTATCACCCTTGATCTCAGCCGATATATATTTATTTAATTAGTATTAGTGTCAAATTATATGTTGTTCGTTTTGTACTTACAGTATTACACTATGTTTTGTGTTTTTTTATATTTTCTTTAAGCACATCTCTACCGTCTGGAGTCCATATCGATTTCTTCCTGTTGGTGAATATATCCTTTATCTGCCGGCGCCTTTTTAATACTTATCTTTTTTCTCTTCATAAGTCATACAAACACATTACATTGCACTGTCCTGGTGGACAGACTCAACATCAGACATACCACATTTAACAGACAGAGGGAAGGGATGACGACAGGACATAGACAGGTAGAGCGTCAGCTTAGACCTAGCTCCCTATAGGGGGGGGGGGGGCTACCGTTAGTCCTCTGATTCTGTTCTGTCGCCTTGTCTGTGCATCCAAGGAGAACTCATTTTATCCTATTAAAGCCAGATGGTGGCATTGCTCAGCCCCGGGATATCCGTCTGGGCTAGCCAAGGAAGCCAGACTTTTTTAAATTTTTCGCCAGTATCGTTAACCAGACTCGTTAACTTTTCCATCTAGCATACAAACCAAATTCGATTTCTAATTTTGTCTATTGATGGAATTGCGTTCTGGTTCCACAATGCTGCGGTCTCGCACCGCATAGCTGTTGCAAAATGTGCTATTAATTTGTTCCCCGTTCTCGAGACTTCGTCAGTGGGTTTGCCTAGGAGGAACAGCCACGGGTCTAGCTGAATTTGGAGGCCCAAGATCCTCTGTAGCCAATCTTGAATCTGTTGCCAACTGGCATAAGCTTCGGGCAGGACCACAGCATGTGTACCAGATCCCCCTGTTCCCCGCACTGCCGTGGGCAGAGCGGGGAAGCGCCTTTAATAAATTTAGCTAATCTAACTGGGGTGAAATACCACCTCAACAATACCTTATATGAGTTCTCCTTCAATGTCGTGCAGATAGAGCTGCTGGCGGCCGCCTTGAATATTTCTGTCCAGTCCTTGTCCTCTAGTGTTTCCTGTAGGTCTGATTCCCATAAACTCATGAATCTGGGTCTAGTTATGTCGTCTTTGTCAGTACCAACCACCTGTTCAGTATAGAGTGGAGATCAGTCCCCGTGTGTCAGTTCCCCGCACACACAGCCTTTCAAAATTCGTTAAGGGTGGTCGTGTGTTTGTTGTAAAATGCCCAGACCTGGAGGTATCTAATAAATTCTGTGTTAGGAATGTCTGTTTCTGACAATTGATCAAATGATTTGATGGTGTTGCTGCCCTCCAGGTCCTTTAATTTGTGAACCCCCAGTTGTCGCCAGATCTGAAAATTCCTCCCCTCTAGTCCAGGAGCAAAATCCGGATTACTATACAAAGGGGCCATTAATGTGTGTTCAGAGGTCAATGAGTAGCTATATTTGGACACCTCCCAGACCGAGAGTGAGTTGACCACCGATGTCAATGGATTTTTTTTATATCTTTAGTTCTTTTTTTCGGGTACCAGATTAGATCTCTGAGCTCTAGTGGGGCGCACAGCTCCCTCTCCAGTGACACCCACCAACGTAGCTCTGGGTCCCCATGCCATTGCGTAATTTGGCACAACTGAGCTGCCTTATAATAGGACAACAAGCATGGCACTGCCAGACCCCCCGCTTCCTTAGGTTTCTGCATAATTGTTGCTTTGATCCGTGTTTTTTTGCCTTTCCAAATAAATGATGTTATTGAGTTTTGTAAGTCCTTAATCTCGGATCTTACTACTGGTTTCGGGAGAGTTTGAAACAAGTACAGTATTCTGGGGAGAATGTTCATCTTAACACTGTAAATTCTGCCTAGCCATGAGATACCATATGCTGACCAGCCCCGTAGTTCCTTTTTAAGGATTCTTACCAGACTGGGATAATTTGCTTGATAGAGGGATGTTATCTGTTGTGTGATATTCACCCCTAGGTATTTGATGGACCTGGGCTGCCATTTAAACTCAAAATTGAGTTCCAATAGTTTTTGCATATCCCCGGGGATGTTCAAGCTCATCGCCTCAGTCTTTGATTGGTTTATCTTGAAACCTGAGAGCTGGTTGAACCGCCCCAGGAGCGCAAATAGGTTGGGGAGAGAGGTGAGCGGTTTGGTGATTGTCAAGATAATGTCATCAGCGTATAACGCTAATTTGTGCTCCTGTGAGTTTATTTGGACCCCCGTTATGTCCCTATTACTGCGTACATGTGCCGCCAGTGGTTCGATGCATAGGGCAAAGAGCAAGGGCGAGAGCGGGCACCCCTGCCTCGTCCCACTTTTGATTGGAAACAACTCGGAGGGGAAGCCCTGATGCAGGACCCTCGCTGCAGGAGACGTGTATAGTGCTTTTATTGCCCTCAAAATCTTTTCCCCGAAACCATATGCCCCAAGCGTGGTCTCTAGGTATAGCCAGTCTATCCTGTCAAAGGCTTTCTAAGCGTCAAGGCTTAACACCAAACTCCGAACCTTGCTGGCGTTGACAAAGTCAATTATATCTATTACCCTTCTGGTATTGTCGGCCGCCTGTCTATCTCTAATAAAGCCAACCTGGTCCGGATGGATCAGCCTAGGCAGGATAACACTTAAACGATTGGCCAGTAATTTAGAATAAATTTTAACGTCCGAATTTATCAACGAGATCGGCCTGTAACTTTGGCAATTTGTGGGATCTTTGTCTTTCTTATGAATCAAGGAGATTGACGCCTGGAGCATCTGGGCCGGGAAAGACTCTCCCGCCAGGACCCCGTTGAATAACCTGAGCATGTGTGGGGCTAGTATTCCAATGAATTTTTTATAATATAAATTAGAGAACCCGTCTGGGCCCGGGGCCTTGGAAGATTTCAAGCTTTTGACTACTGCTGTCAGTTCTTCCCGTGTGAAATCACTCTGTATCGCCTCACGCTCCAACCTGCCCAACTGCGGCAGAGTAGCCTCTGCCAAGAATTTCTGCAGTCTGCGCCTTGTATTTACATTGTGGACCACTTTCTCCCCATACAACTGAGCATAGTATTTTTTGAACTCTTCCACAATAACTTTAGGGTTAGAGGATGTCTCCCCTGATTTTTTGTTTGAATTGTTTGTATATTGTAATTTGGCTGCCTATTACGGAGTCGGTTGGTTAACATTGTGTCCGGCTTGTTGGCTTTCTCATAAAATTTTCTATGTGTCCAACTCAGGTCTTTCTCGGCCCTGGAGGTGAGGAGGAGGTTAAGCTCAGTCCTTACATCCTTCAACTCCTTTAGGGTATCTCCTCTACCTGATCGGCTATGTAGTGCAGAGAGCTCATGTAACCTCTTATATAGCTGTGTCAATTTGGCATCCCTCTGTTTTTTCTTTCTCGCTGCTATGCTAATTAGCACCCCCCTCATCGTGGCTTTGTGAGCCTCCCACAAGGTTGTGTGGGACTCCACACTGCCCAGATTGGTCTGGAAAAACTGCCTGATCTCCTCTTTAACCTTTTTCTCAAATTCTGGTATCTTAATCAGTGATTCATTAAGTTTCCAGTTTGCTCCCGGGCTAGTAGGCCTAATCTGTGTGCATCTCAGCTCTATTGATGCATGGTCCGACCACGTAATGTCATGTATTTTGGAATCGGATATCTGTGGGACCATTCTACTAGACACAAAAAAGTGGTCAATCCTGCTGTAACTGTCATGAGGGTGTGAGTAGAAAGTATAGCTCCGCTCCCCGGGGTGCTGTTCCCTCCAGATGTCAATCAGGCTCCCCTGCTTGAGGCCCTCCAGCAGTGGCTCATTCCCTGTGTGTCTAGGCTTTTGCTGCTGCGGTGATCTATCTAGCCGGGGGTCTATTGTTTTGTTGAAATCCCCTGCTAGGATTATATTTCCCACGGCACACCTTTGCAATACCTGGAAGAACTCCTCAAAGAACTTCGGATCGTTCTCGCAAGGCGCCTATATGCAGGCTAAAGTTACTCTACATTGTTGTAGGAGTCCCACCAAGATAAGATATCTCCCTTTGCTGTCCCTTTTTGCTCTCTCTAGCTGGAAAGGGGATTTATTATTGAATACTATGGCTACCCCTTTCTTTTTTTCTTTAGTGGAGGCCAGGAAAAACTGCCTATAACCTTTATCTAAGAAACCAGGGCTGCTGTGTGTACTAAAGTGGGTCTCCTGGAGGAAAATCACGTCCGCACCTCTGCGTCTGAATTCAGACAAGGCTACCTTACATTTCTTTGGGCTATTGAACCCTTTAACATTTTGGGAGATAAGTGTTACTGCCATTTTTGTATGTTGTGTGGGTAGCTATACCAGATGTGGTGTAGGTGCTTACCTGGGGGGTGCATCTCTCGCTGGTGGTGCCGTCCATGGTGGCGTCGTACACTGGGGATCGCTCCCTCTCTTCGGGGGTCCGGAACATGGATGGGGAAAGACATGAGGGAAAGGCAAGGAAAACAACATACAAGTAAACACATAAACAGTCCCCTATTGGTCCCAAAGGGCCCCAGGGTAAATGACCAGAAGTAAATCCTTCCCACTGGACCCTCCTCCCTCCCAGTCCAGCTCCATAGTCCCTCCTGCGGACCATGGGATTCCGGGACTTTAACAGGGGCGAGGGCTGGGCCCAACTCCCTGTCGCGGAAGCACATGCCTGCGGGCAGGAATGGTGACAGACTCCTGACCACCCGCCGGCTTCTGCTGAAGACGTGCAGCCACCCCCTCCCCTAAATGGGTCTAACTTCAGGCGACCCTTGGAGCACCAAACCTACATGCCTCAGTATGTTTATTAATATTCAAACCTAACTGCCGTGTTCTGGCCCATTCGCCTTACCTAACTCGGGACCCACGGTGCCGACCTCCCCCCTGCTCCTGTGGACCTCCTTCTATTCTGCATATAGCCCCCCTGCTTCCTCCACTAACCTGCCCGTTCCCTTACTTAGGTCCCTCCCAGGTGGCCTCTGGTTCCCCTCCTCCTGCCTCGTGTGCCAGGCCTCCACCGCCATCAGCCCTCCTCCCCCTCGCCTCCTGGGCATCTCTCCCTGATGTTGCACTCTCCCCCCATTGCTCTGGGGCTGTCCTGGGGTGTCGTCCTCCTCTGCTCGGCTCCCCCTCTCACAAGCTGTCCAGCTGTCTACCTCTGGTGTCCGCTGGGCGTCTATACCCCTCCCCGGCACTCTGTATTAGATTTGTCACAACCAAACTGCAAGCAAGCAAGTTCCCCTGAGTGGAAGATGCTATGGAGTGAGCTTTTAACCATTTAAATGTGGGAGGGGGTAAGCTTCAATTAGGTAGGAGGTTGCCACCCTCCAATCCGCTAAGACTGGAATTGTGGTCTGCCGTGCAGTGGCTCAGGGGCTTACAACTATTTTAGCCAAAAATGTTAAACTAAAAGACCATTTTATTTAATAGATATTTATACATATATATTTAGGCACTGTACCGTATATGAGTTTCACTGGATGTGACCTGAGCTCTGTCTGTGTTTTATGTTTTGTCTCTGGTTTTAAATATATATTGCAATGCTCAGTAGCACTCCTCTGAGACACTCATATGCTTATATATATGTTGTGGTTATTTTGGGGGTTCAATAGGAGCTTGTTAGGTGTCCAGTATGTTCTACAATATTGTGCACAACATAATGAGTTGTGTATGTTTAATAAACATTTTGTAATATGTGACATATGGTCCAATATTTTCTAAGCCGTCTTTAGTCATGACACTTTCCGGCAATGGAAGACATTATAAATATGGACCATGACGTGCTGGTTATGTATGTATGTCTTTATTTATATAGCGAAGGGAAGAATTCTTCTATTTATTTATATAGCGCCATTAGTGTACATAGCGCTTCACATTAGTACTACACGTGACAATCATATAAATAACAAATACAAATAACAGATCATGGGAATAAGTGCTTCAGACATAAAAGTAACATTTCGGAAGAGGAGTCCCGGCTCCGGGGAGCTTCCAATCTAATTGGTGGGGAGAATGTACAGAGACAGTAGGAGGGCATTCAGGTAAGTGCGTCTGCAGGGGGCCAAGTTTTAAGTATCGTGTAGTATTAGCCACGGTGCTACTCATATGCTTCTTTAAGCAAGTGTATCTTAAGGTGGGTCTTAAAGGTGGATAGAGAGGGTGCTAGTCGGGTATTGAGGGGAAGGGCATTCCAGAGGTGCGGGGCAGAACGTGAGAAACGTTTAAGACAGGAGAGGGCTTTAGATACAAAGGGGGTAGAGAGAAAACATCCTTGAGCAGAACGCAAGAGTCGGGATGGTGCATAGTGAGAAATTAGGGCTGAGATGTAAGTAGGGGCAGAAGAGTGTAAAGCTTTAAAAGTGAGGTGGAGAATTGAGTGCGAGATGCGTGATTTGATAGGAAGCCAGGAGAGTGATTTCAGCAGGGGAGATGCTGAGGTTATAGTGCTGCCTTCCCCTGCCACCCTATAACAAATATTACCAAATATAGTAGTCCTTACCCTCAGTGGCAGTTTCTTTGGAGTTTTAAGAGTTGTGTATAAGTGGAAGGATCAGATAGTTGTAAATGTATGCAAACTCATTACTAACAAATTATACAGATGATCTATTATCTTGGTGTAGTCTTAAAATAAAATACTACATACAGTAGGGGTCCCTCTAGCACTGAAGGGGTTATAGGCAGACTATGGGATATGCACATGATCTTTATTACATCCCTTTCCCTCATTTACAGTTTCCGGTACACAGTTGGCAATGCCTGAACTAAAAGAGGAGCAGTGCCGGACCGAGAGAGGAGCGCGCCCTGGGCAGGCTACACATTTATCACCCCTCCTCCTGCGTCGCGTGACAACTTGATGCCCCGTTCTCATGAGAATGCTTCGTCACGTGACTTCTGGACCTGAAAGGGGAGGCGGCAAAAAGGTAAGTGCAACATTCTTGCCTTTTTGCCACGCTCATGCGCTCTGAACCCAGCGCCAACTTTAAATGTCTAAGTCCTGTGCAGCTTCGTCAATATCGAGGGACTTTTAAAGATGGCGCATCGGAGCAGCAGGCGCGGGACTCGGAATGGCAGCAGCATGGGACATTGACGAGCTCGGCCACGCGGGAAATTGATGGGGCTCCGTCAATGTCCTACGTGGCTGAGCTCCCTTATCAATGTTGCTTGCTGCTGCTGCTGCTGCTGCTGCCGCCGCCTCTCCGAGTCCCGCACCTGCCTCTCCGATGCGCCATCTTTAAATGTCCCTCAACATTGATGAGGCTGTGCAGGACTTAGACATTTAAAAATGGGGTTGGAGCGCCCGGTGTCCCTTTTCGATTGGCGCCCCGGGCAAGTGCCCGGCCAGACCGCCCCTTTATCCTGCACTGAAGGGGAGAGAAAGGTTGGCTTATAACTAAGAACTTCCTACAGGTAAATTGGATTCACAAGGTATGAATCTGAATCACCAGTGACCTTATTTCCGATTATTAACCTGGCGTGTATACAGTAGATATGCCACAAGGAATAACTAAAATAAACATTTGAAAGCATTGGTGTCTAATTCATAGGAATTACTGTACGGCCTGTTCTGGTAAGCATTTACTTCTTGATTGATAAGGATAATTAATTTAAGGGAGACATTATTTGTGATTGGAAAAGTCACTTTGTGCTACAGGCACAACAATTAGACAGTAAGCTCTGTGGAGCCTCAATTGTTGAACATTTTACAGAACAATGTATGCTCTAATTTTAATATAAAAAAAAAAATGATGCAACCTTCTTTACCTGTAAAGTCAGTTGTGTTGTTGTGATGTATTTGTGTTTTCCATGAAAATCTCATTGAGCGAACATCTGTCTTTACCTGTAACTGATTTCTTATTATAAGTAGTATGAAACATAACAATTCTAAGAATGTTTGTCTATGTAATGCATTAACTGCTCAAGAGGAAGTCTAGGTATTACTTTTAAAAGCATTTTAATTGTTCTATAATAGAAAGCGTTCTGGGTACATCATGAGAAATATTTCTACAATGACATTCCATGCTGAAAAACAATCAGTAGAGAAAGCTTAACAACAAAATGAGGCCACTTTAATTCCCATTTCAGATATTCCAGTATTGTAAACCATTACACATGTTTGATTTTCTTTTGAATAATATAAACATGTTTACATGGTCTATTACAGATAGGAAATGTCAATTTGAATGATGGTTTTTGCTTTGCATTTGTAATGTCCTATTGAATCTGTTAATAAGGTGACTTACTGCTGTCTGAAGCATGACAAATTATGTTAATAACTGACTGACAAGTAATCACTATGATCACACATGAATGCTAAGGTGAATTGTGGCAGCGGTTGTGCCTTTCAATTACCAGATACCCGCCAGTGCTCTGTATGTAAGCTACTGACAAACAGTGTACATCATGTGACTACAATGTGTCATTATAGCAGTACTTTTACCAGTCCTGAAATGTCTGATTTCTTCAAATGGAAACTGGGCTACTAGAATACAACATGGTAGACCTATTCAACACAGCCATTAATATTACCAATCCCATTGGCCATGAAAATACAACTTATTCCAACATACTGTATCACTGATATTACAAAGGACTAAACTGCTATGTGTACACTTTGGGTCATATTTACTAAGCGGTGCTATGCCAAAAGGCACGTTCTAGCACTGGAAGACACCTTACGGCTGGAGATGGGCGGAACAGTCCAAATCCGTTCCTCAGAATTTCCCGGATAGTTTAGGCTAAATCTGTCCCCCCCATCAAAAACCACAAACGGATTTGGCATTAAATAATCCAAGGGGATTGTTAATAATCCAGACTAATTCCGATATGCTTTTTTTTTATTTTTTTTTTTTTTATAATGAGCCATAAGCCATAAGTGTTTTAGGCATGGTGCTGCTTAGTAAATAATCTTGTCTGTAACAGTTACATACACCCATAACACGTAATGTCTCTAACTGTACATGAAGTGTCAGTAAATATAACGTATAACCTTGTATTATTATCATAACCCTGTGCCCAGGACATATTTGAAAATGTGAGGTAACTCTCAATGTATTATTTCCTGGTAAAACATTTTATAGATAAATAAAATGAAATAAATCGGTCATGGTTTCTCAATTAATATCATGCAAGCATAGGAAATGGCATAGATGAGACTGGATCTTTCAGTAACCATTTGTAATAGAGCTGCTTCTCTCCTATTTTAGTGGGAACATAGGTTTTTATAACATAGTTACATATTCAGAATTTAAGGAAGATAAAAATTTAGAATTTCAATAGGTGATTTCTGTGAATGAAGGGTTAACAAACTCTACAGTTTAATTTCATGTTTGCCCTGTTGACTTATTATTATTTGTAAACTGACTCTTCCACTTCTAAAGAAAGCGGAGGCCAAGGTGCTGTACTCCACATATATTCTATTACTTCTTTCATGAGTATTTATAAATATTTAATAAGGTGGTGTTCATTCTGCTGTTATATAATTCAGGAAGGTTTGAGGTCCTCTAATGTATCACTAGACTTAGAGGAACAAATGAAGACATTGTACTGCTGAGCTCCATATATATGTATATGTACTGTAAAGCTAAATTAGTGGAAACCCACCACCTGGAACCTTTTTTCCATGGAGGAGCTTCAGAGAAAGCTTAGCCAGAAGTATGAAGAAAGATCCCGCAAAGTGAGGTTTAAAATATCATCTGCATATAGTGGTCGAGTTCTGAAACAGGTCTTTGAAGATGGTCATGAATTGAAGTCACCAGAAGAAGAATATCACCACAGCTTTCTACACAACAGTTTTGAGACATCAGAGCATTATTACAGCCAAGGAGAAGCCCATCCTAGGTTTTATCCGGCCACCCGTCTGACAGCACAAAAGATAAGTGTCTTCAGAGATGGCACCTCCTACAGACTGGCTGGTGACCCACAATTCTCTGACTGCCATGGAATTGACAAGAAAGTAAGTAATGCACACAGTTCATGATATATATATATATATATATATATATATATATATATATATATATATCCTTTTATATACACTGATATGTCTATAATTTTTTTTATTTTTTAAAGCTCACTTTTTATTGAAACTTTTTCAGGGTTATGGGGTACAGCAATAAGAAAATGAGGGGGGAAGATAGTCTATACAATTACAGTGTGATCCTCATTGTGGGAGTGTAGGTAGGGGAGGGGGTGTTTGGAGAGGAACATTGTTCATACAGGAGCTCAAAGTATGCCTCGATGGGTAAAAGAAAGGGTTTAGATAGACCACAAAAAGTGTTGGGAGGGGAGTGGGGGTGATGGAAATATTTAAATGAACATTGCTCACTGTTTTTGCTGATATACCTACCAATATTATCATTATATGGTGCTCTCTACCTTGGTCACTATACATAAATATTTACAATAGAACATTTAGCATATACATTTTCAAATAAATGCACTCATATGTACAAAGGACTGAATCATCAAACAGGGCTAAGGCGGGCCAACCAGGGTGCCCATATCGGATCAAATTTACCCATGGAGTCTGTGAAGTATGCCGTAAGATTTTCCATAGCCAATACTTCCCATATTTTTTTCTTAACATGGGTTAGGGTTGGTGCATTGGGGGATTTCCAATTACTGGAAATTAAGTCTTTCTATGTACAGTATATTTAAAATGGAAAAAGGAAAAAAGGGACAGGCACTCCTATATGCAAAAAAGTGAAATGTATTGACTCAACGTTTCAGTCCTCACTGGGACCTTGAGAAAGGTTCCAGTGGGGACCAAAAAGTTGAGTCAATAAATTTCACTTTTTTTGTATATAGGAGTGCCTGTCCCTTTTTTCCTTTTTCTGTATCTTTTTGGACAGTATGCACCCTCCCTTTACCTTTATTTTGTATTTTGTTTTGTGTATGTGCACTGTTTCTGATAAATATATATATATATATAAATATGTAAATATAACTGTATGCTCATCTGCATGTCTAAGGCAGGTCTGCAACCCCGCCCTTCACCATTATCACCCAGCACACAGCACTTCCACTGCAGCAAGGGATTCTGGGAAATGACATGCAAATGAGCACGCAGTGCCACTTTTTGCTTCAAAAAACATTTTTAACTTGCTGCAGTGGAAGTGCTGTGTGCTGGGTGATAATGGTGAAGGGCGGGGTTGCAGACCTGCCTTAGACATGCAGATGAGCATACAGTTATATTTACATATTTGCATATTTGCTTTGCAATGGAGGGTTTTTGTCACTTTTTTTACTCACCATAACTTAACTCAGTATTATGGTATACCCCATCCATTAGCTTCTTTGCATACCCAGTCAATCAACCCCACACTGATGAGACCCATTAAGGTCGAAACAGCTGTCTGTGGGTGGTTTTCTGGGTATGCACCTTAACCCTGGCTGTGCTCAAAGCTGTGACCATGCAGCAAGCTTAAGCCTATAGGGAACTATGTTAAAATTGGTTTTTGAAGCAAAAAGTGGCACTGCGTGCTCATTTGCATGTCATTTCCCAGAATCCCTTGCTGCAGTGGGTGTGCTGGGTGATAATGGTGAAGGGCGGGGTTGCAGATGAGCATACAGTTATATTTACATATTTGCATATTTGCTTTGCAATGGAGGGTTTTTGTCACTTTTTTTACTCACCATAACTTAACTCAGTATTATATATATATTATTTTTTGATTATATATATATATATAACACACACAAAAACCTGCAACAGACCTATAACAATAAGCTGTGCTAAAACCAGTTGAATAAAGTGTGAATAATAACACCATTGGCGGTGCTGGGGATAAAAATAGTATGAAAACCAACACAGAAAAAAGAATCCCCCAAATAGCACTCTAGCATACAGAAAAGTATCAAAATGTATTAATCACAAACAGACATACACGAATTAAAAAAGGAACGGTGGTATCCTGCCTGCTGTAAAGTTGTACTTGAACCCCTTAAAGAGAAGAATAACAAGCTGAAATAAGCTACTGTATTTCAAAATTCTAATTAATCTAAAAGGAGATCTAGTAACTGAACTTATTGTGTGGAACCATATAATAAAATGCTGGTGCTATGTGCTAATTGGTAAGTAACTGCACATATGAATAATAAGGGTGTAGAGGCAAAATAATGATTGCCTCTAAAAACTCAGACTGGCCGGTCAGAAACTGCTAAGATTTAACCCCCTGTATTGGGTGTCAGTGTGTAAATATCAGCAGTATAATACAGTGGTGAAACAAGTATGATTTGGCACACACAGAAGTACACTAGTGGACAGATGACAAGCAATAAAGTCAAATAGGGTACATAAAAGGTACTTAGCACAAGTCCAGCAAGATAGTTAGTCCACAACCGAGGAGAATACTCGTGGGTTCAGAGAGAATGAGTCGCAGCCACAACCGCCACACTGCGCATGCTCCCTGCATGATGGAAGCACAGGGCGGAAACACGTGATGCGGCAGGAAGAAATTATTACAGCTGGGGGCACCACCGAGTCCTGAAGAGTCAAAAAAGCCCCGACGTGCACGTTTCGCCACCTCCTTCATCCGGGGGCTTGACGTGTATTGCTATAGCAACCATATAAGTAGTCTCATACAGTATGTTGTAACGTATGGGGAGATCAGAAGAGTGAGTCAGCTGGAAAGAGGCAATGCTAATAGGCTGTCTCCAAAGACCCTCATTCATTGGAGGAATCAGCAATTTGGGACAGAAATTAACTGCCTGAGTGCAAAGAGGAATAAAAGAAATAATTAATACAGCACACAGAAAAACAAAAGTATATAGAAGGCAATAACTATTAAAAAAAAATTAATATATATATATATATATAGGTATTCCCTGAGGAAGTCGCTTATCGCGACGAAACGCGTAGGGAAGAGCTAGTATTGGACTCATTATATCTGTTTATCATTCATGGACCATATATGAACTTTTCAGTTCATTAGTCATCAGTTACATGACTTTATTTGGAGCCGGCGTTTTGGATTATCCAACGGTGACGCAGGAGATCTGACCTCTGTGTCGGCATCCTGTCACGGGGAGGGGACCCACACTCTCACGAGATCTACTTCCAGGAGGAGACTAGGTGCGCGCGCACCCACCTGGCGTTCGTAGCAAGAGTGTGTAGGACTTTCCAGCACCATCCCTCCACAGAGGCTCCATCGTGGTGACTACAAACGACCTTATATCCATGTCTTTATTTTATCTGCACATTGTAAGTGTCCGTGATTCATCTACACGACATTTTTAATATTAAATTACTATTTTACGCTATGGGAGCCGCGCTGTACTCTTTTTGTATTATATATATATATGACATATATATATATGACTTTATGATATGGACACTTATACATAGACATCTTTATTTAACTTGCTAGTTTTTCCTTTTCGCTTTATTTATCCATTCATTTGTCATTAATACATATTACATTATTTATTAATTCACTTGTGTATTCATATGTATTTTTGTATATGCTCCTTGGTAGTTTGACTTGTTTTCAGTTTTAATTTTATCTTTTGTCCTTAGTTCTCATATATATATGTGTATATATATATGTGTATGTGTATGTATATATATATATATATATATATATATATATATATATATATATATATATATATATATATATATATATATATATATATATATATACAGTGGTCGACAAATCACCAAAAAATCTACTCGCCGAACAAAAAAATCTACTCGCCACCTAGTACCACACATGTGCTGCTTGGGCCAATAGGAGCTCGCCACAATGTTAAATCCACTCGCCCGGTGTTCGACAAAGTACAGTGTTCGACAAACCTATACATTTGCACGCCCCGGGCGAGTGGATTTAACATTGTGGCGAGCTCCTATTGGCCCAAGCAGCACATGTGTGGTACTAGGTGGCGAGTAGATTTTTTTGTTCGGCGAGTAGATTTTTTGGTGATTTGTCGACCACTGTATATATATATATTATATATATATATATATATATATATATATATATATATATATATATATATTATATATATATATATATACATACACATACACATATATATATGAGAACTAAGGACAAAAGATAAAATTAAAACTGAAAACAAGTCAAACTACCAAGGAGCATATACAAAAATACATATGAATACACAAGTGAATTAATAAATAATGTAATATGTATTAATGACAAATGAATGGATAAATAAAGCGAAAAGGAAAAACTAGCAAGTTAAATAAAGATGTCTATGTATAAGTGTCCATATCATAAAGTCACGGGATCGTTACAGGAACATTGCATATCCCATGTATTCGTTCATACCTAGGGGCAGCAAAGTTCCTAATTTAACGATCCAGCGACATTCGCGTTGTAATAATAATCTTTCCAGATCACCACCTCTAATGCCCAAAAATACCTGATCGATGGCAAAGACTTTTAGTAAGTCAGTGTTTGAGTAATGCTTAAGTCTAAAATGTCTTGCTACTGTGGTCAATTTACGTCCACTTTGGAAATCGCGATCACTATTTTTAATATTGCGGACATGTTCTAACACGCGGAATCTAAGCTCTCTAGTGGTCATCCCAATGTAGATCATTGGGCATGAACATTTAAGATAATAGATCACCGCCTTAGACTTGCAATTTAAAGTAGACCTAATTTCAAATCTTGTAAGTCCTTTTGAATCATAGAAGTCCACGCTAGCCTGCATATAATGACAGGCTGAGCATGACCGACATGGTGTAAAACCTTCTCTTGAGGAAAGTGGAAGATCTGCTGGGGATATAGTGGCTATTAACCAGTTTGTCACCTAAATTGGGTGCCCTGCGGCTAACCAAATTAACTCTCTCACCCTGAACTTGTTTCAAATCCACATCTGTGGTGAGGATGTGCCAGTGTTTTTATTTTGCCTCTACACCCTTATTATTCATAGGTGCAGTTACTTACCAATTAGCACATAGCACCAGCATTTTATTATATGGTTCCACACAATAAGTTCAGTTACTAGCTCTCCTTTTAGATTAATTTGAATTTTGAAATAGCTTATTTCAGCTTGTTATTCTTTTCTTTAAGGGGTTCGTGTACAACTTTACAGCAGGCAGGATACCACCTTTCCTTTTTTAATTCATGTATGTCTGTTTGTGATTAATACATTTTGATACTTTTCTGTATGCTAGAGTGCTAATTGGGGGATTCTTTTTTCTGTGTTGGGTTTTATATATATCATAGAAGATATATATATATATATTACACACCTGTATTATAATTATCTAGTCGCTATATCTATGTGAGTTAGGGAATAAAGATGTGAGGTGATAAAAAATGATAGCTGGGAACTAGGTTTCTACATCCAGAAGCTCAGGGTTTTTTTTAAAGCAGTGTACTGTAGTTCTACAATAATCTCCATTATGACCAAGTCACTCCCATGAGCAAACTTTATTAACATCTCCTACACCTGTGTGTATCAAGTATAGTATTGTATGTGAGACCAAATTGATTTGTAAAAGTCGATATACTTGTAATCTCTTCAGTACACTGCTTATTTGTTTTCAGATCTCAGCCTTGCAATCCATACAATCCATTCTAGAAGCAAAATACCCAGGAAACATTCCAGTCATAATTTAGCAAGTCTGCTTTTTTTTAGTACAGACATTATTCACACTCATACTGTATTTAAAAACAAATAGAACTTCTCTCCCTTCTGCATCTATCCTAATGATTCACTGTTTAAGGCCCTCGAGCACGTTAGGCAAAGCATGACTGCAGAGTACTCTAGATATGTAAATTAGGATTTTGACTGGTTTCCTATATTTTAATCATTATATGAAAATAATTTATTGAGGTCTGAAGCTACAGTACATGCTGCTGGTGTATTGAGATGACTTTTAGTCAGATCTGAAATATATAATCGAATGAATTGGATAAAAATAGTAAACTCTCCCCAGAAAGAATTCCTGTGCTATTATTCCATTTTTGTATGTTAAGGTCAATCTTAGAAATGTTACACACACACACACACACACACACACACACACACACACACACACACACACACACACACACACACACACACACACACACACACACACACACACACACACACACACACACACACACACACACACACACACACTATTACTGTGTGCTCATTTGCATGTCAGACAGGTTTGCAGCCCTGCCTTTCACCATTATCACCCCGCAAACAGTGCTTCCACTGCATATGTACAGTATATGTGAACATTTGTTATTACAAACCAATTATGTGATTACATTTTTTAGACTTCTAACGTAATAGACTTTGGCAAGATCATAATCTACACCAGTAATTTAAAGATTATTCGCACTCCAGTGGACAAAAAAGATGTGATGAAAATAGTGACCCAGAGAGAAGCCTCTGAAAACCAAACATGCTTGCACAAAGAGGGCAGACGTGCAGGTGAAGGGGATTTACGTTTGACATCAATGGATGAGTATGAACAGCCTCAAACTCACAAGCAGAATGTACAGGTAAACCATGTGAACCTGCATTTAAATACACTCATAGATTTGACTTCAGGTTTGTCCAGTGTTTTACTAGGAAGTAATACATTGAGAGTTACCTCTCGTTTTCAAGTATGACCTGGGAAGGCTGAAGGTTTTTTTTTTTTTTTTTTTTTAATCAAAGGCATGATTAGGGGAACAAGATTAAATCTTTTGAGTCAATTAGGTAAGTTTTCCAAACCTCCACTCGTGATACAGAGCCACACCAGGTTTTAGGAATAACCAATGCACTTGCATCCAGGTGGATGCACTTTTTTTGCATACTGATAGAAGGTTAGGTGGTTGCCTCAGAAGCCTGGTGGGGACGGAAGTCACGAGGAGAGGTGGAGAATACAGGCACTAGAAACCAGCAAGAACCAGAAACTTTCAGATTTATGTAACTAAATAATTTTGTGTCCAAATGCTTCTCTCCATCAAACCCTCCTCCCCTGTTTATCTGGAAAGTCTATTTAGCAAAGAACATTTGGATATTTGTTGCCAGCATATGTTACCAGGAATAACACGTTGAGTGTTGCCCCTCCTTTTCAAGTGTGTCCTGGGTAAGGGTCTTATATAATTTATGTACTAAACAATTCTTAATACAGAAGCCCAGAAAAAGTATACATTTATGCATTGCTGGGAAGAAGAATTGGGTAAATCCCTTGAGTTTAAAGAGTGGGAGTAAATTTGTACGGCAGACACTAAAAGCTGCTGTGAGAGAAAATGAGTACAAAATGTTATATCGTTAGAATCTAACACCATCACGTCTGAACAAAATATATAGCGATACTTTAACTAAATGCTATAGTTTTGCCCAAGTATTCCCATGCTTTGGTCGGAAATGTACAGTACAACCTCTTTTATTAACCAAATAGACAGCTCCTTCTAATCTAGCTAAATGCATCAGGAAACTAGTTACCCACATCATCACGGCCCCAGATGCTGCATAGCGGCCTTCTGAATACCGGAGAAGGATCCTTAGCTTACCTCAGTTTAAAGCATATATATGGTGTATCATGCAGATGGAAAAAGTAACTAGTTTTAGTACAGAAGATTGCACTACATTTCAGAAAGTCTGGCAGCCATGGCTAAAATATAGTATTGACACTAATTTCAGAGCAAACTCTTTGTTCCAATTATGCATTCACTTCAAAATATTTTCATAATATAAAAAGATCATTTTTAAACACCAGATCCAAAAGGTGGATGATATTTTTTTTTATATGTAAAATATTTATTTTTTACACGAAACGAAACATAGGGGACAGAGCCTTCAAATAGCCTTATTAATTAACTGACTAGAATATTTTATGTAATTGTCCTATAGAACCCATCCATTCTCACCTTAATCCCATATTGCTGAACAATATAGGGACACTCTAACTCTAAAAATGTAGTTGTGAGTAAGAAACATGCCTCTAGATGTCCACTTTTTGTGTGTTTCAGGAAGACGATGAGATGCACCAGTGTTCACAATGCAGAGGGTCAGGATGTGCTCCGTGTTCCCTGTGCCATGGAAGCAAATTTTCCATGCTGGCAAACCGGTTTAAAGAGTCGTACCGTGCCTTGCGCTGTCCTGCCTGTGATGAGAAGGGCATGCAGCCTTGCCAGACATGCTCTCCGTAAAATTCAGAGTTTTTCAGATGTGCAACGTTCAACTGTCACTTCACCCATGAAAACAACAATAGTGTCACCATTTAAACATTGTCTATGATTCCTATGTTGGCGTTAATAAGTAGATGTACCCTAATGCTTAGAAGTATACTGTAGTGCGAATATGTGGTGCTTGGGAACTTCAAATCCAGTCCTTACTCTGTTAGTTTCAATTGTCAAACACCAAGCATAAATGAAAATACAAGGTAACGGAAAAACAAATAAGGTGTGTAAAACAAAATCCCCAGAGCAATATGTCACAGCAGTGCTAAATAGATACAATAAGTCAAATGCAAAAGCAGTACATCCAAGATTAACCCATAAAAAGGACTCTTACCACCGAAAAGAATAAAAACATATTTTCAATACAAATAGTAATCAGATGATAAACATACAGAATCCACAAATAGTAATAACATTCTAACTAAAAAATATACTTAACATGAGAGCTGATACCCAAGTATTTGTGTTCTTTCTGTTTACTATTTGTATTTAATATATTTTTATACTATGTGTTTTTATTGATATTGTCCTCCAGACAGGGTTGCCATCTTCTACTGAAGGCCAACCCGGAGAGGAAAAAAAATCCCTTACTTGGTGTGGCGTGGTGCAGCGGCGTCTCCCGGCATCCTGCTGCAATTCCCCCTCCAACTGCAGTGAACATGGTTGTGCGGTGTCAAATGACGCTGTGTTGCCATGGCAACTGGATGCTACGCGTGACGTCACGCAGCGTCCGGTTGCCATGGCAATGCGGCAGCATTTGACGCCGTGTAGCCATGTTCACTGCAGTTCGAGGGGGAATTGCAGGAGAATAACAGAGAATGCCGGAGACACCACCTCACCACACCGCACCCCGCCGCCACCCGGAGATTGACAACGGCAACCCGTAGCCAAGTGCCCGAAATCCGGAGTCTCCGGGTCAAACCCGGAGAGGTGCCAACCCGGCCCCCAGATGAGTTCATCTTGGTTATCCCATTTTTGCATTGTACTATTACCATGTTATTTAAACATATTAAAAGTCATTTATCAGAATGGTTTGAACAAGGGCATTTTTGAGACCTAGAAAATTACTATGTTGGGCTACAAAAGCAAAATTGCATTTACAGTTCTCAGCAGTGGTCTTTTATAAAGCATAGCTGGCAACCTTGAATAACTGTATAACTACAGTTGTAAGGAGGAGGAAAAGTGGTTTGCAGATATGTTGTTTCAGTACATCAGCAATTAAAAATTCCCTTTCACTGACACTGGACATATTTAGTAGTATCAGGCATACAAGAGGGAATATCAATTCCAACTCTATTACCATTATAAACGGCAACATTCCAGCAAAACAGATCCTCTATCCCTATCTGTGTGTTTCTGTCTCCTATAGCCCTTTTTTCTGTCGGCAACTCTTCCCCTTTCCATTATAAATAAAATGACTGTAAATTTCTGCTCTTTAGCACCTTTTTGCCACATACAGGTGAGTTGCAGGAAGATGGGAGATCTCTAAGCATCACCCAGAAGTCCAAGAAGAGTTGGCAGCTTTGCACTACTGTTTAGAGATTGACCTTCACAGCTCTGAAATGGTTTACTTATGTCATTAAACAATGATGGTGTGTATGGTTTTCTTAAAATGCATTGAGAGCTACATGAAATGCTTTACCGTGGTCCCAAATTGTGGTGTTATACCACACTAACCCAACATATTACTTCATTAAACTAGGTTTAATTATTCCTACATTTGTACCAGATGTATATTTGATATGTTCAATCCACATTATCAAAATATCTTATTTATATGCTTTATAATGGTTGTACAACTGGAATCCTGCTGGCCAGCTGCCTCCCCAAAAAGAGGGTTTAATCTGGCCATTGGCACTGGTAATTAGTCAGGATAGTCAGGAGAAAAAGTCAGTAGTAATGATAAGCAATAAAATATGTTGAGCAAAAGAGGTTTTGGTTGAAATACAAAGCAGAGGGAGAGAGTAGCCAGTGTGTGGAAGAGACGTAAAGATTGCAGTACACATACTTTGCTTACCCATATTGTAGCCCTCATGAGAATCTTCTGCAGTCAATTATAGTTCTGGTAAAACAATTGAGCCCTTAACTGCTTGGACATGAGATATTAAAGCTTGATAACATTAAACTTAATGATAGTCCCTGAAACCAACTGAAGGAATCTCATTGGCTTTAACAGATGTTTTCCTGACATCCATGCCTTCTCTTCTCAGTCATGAAAACATTTGTCACGGCACCTTGTGATAACAATGCTTCATTGATGGTATAGTGTAAGTACAGGCATACCCCGGTTTAAGGACACTCACTTTAAGTACACTCGCGAGTAAGTACATCTCGCTCAATAGACAAACGGCAGCTCGCGCATGCGCATGTCTGCACGTCCTGAACAGCATTACTGAATCCCTACCTGTACTGAAGCTGTGCGCAAGCGGGGAGACTATAGAGCCTGTTACACATGCGTTATTTACATCAGTTCTGCACATATATAACGATTGCCGTACAGTACATGCATCGATAAGTGGGGAAAAAGCAGTGCTTCACTTTAAGTACATTTTCGCTTTACATACATGCTCCGGTCCCATTGCGTACGTTAATGCGGGGTATGCCTGTACATAGAGCTTTATAAACATACAAAGAGACCAGTGAGGTTTCAAAGGTTCTGAAAAACATTATTACATCTATAAAATGCTCTCTTATCACTCCATTAAAAACTACAAAACCTGTACAGACTCTACACTTCCCTAGGACCAATATACTGTAGCTGCCAAAACTCTGCACTTCAGCTTTTATTTAAACACACATGTAGTAATGGAATTGTTGATGCAAGTGTAGCCCCCTTTTCCCTGTGCCTAAGGGAAACTACGTGTAATGCGGTACCTGAGTGGCTTACAGGAGGCCTGATACTCCGCAGAAGGGAGCCTGGGGTGACCTTGGTTCACTTACACACAGCACCTCCACCTGAGAAGGATCCTCACACAGTGGGATAGCCCCTCCCAAGACAACACAACAGTAAATATACACACTTGGTACTATAAACACACGTAAATCCCCACCCAAATGTAGGGTGTAGTGCTACCCCTGAGAACTGTTGGTGCACTTGATGTTATACCTTCCTGGGCGCTCCAGCACCTGGGTACCACTGAATAGTGCAAAGGATCCATCTGATCCCTTATGGCAGTCGATCCGGTTTGTCCAATGAAGACGTCCGCCTCTGCATGGGGTGAACTCCCGCTGAGGGTCTCACCATAAAGAGTCTATTATTATAGGCCTGGATCTGGTCCCAGACTGCAGGCCTTGCTCACCACGTCGTGGTTAATCACTGGCACCTAATACTAGTGCTGCTATGGGAAAGTGTCCCCACCTGGGGGCCTTCCCTGTAGCAGCCACAAGCTAAGGGTGGTTGGGGCCTAACTGGGGCCTAACTGGGGCCTGCGGGGCAACTCTAGGCCTAGTCCAGAGAAGAGAAAGAGACAGGCTCCAGGGCACTCCCAAATCGATCCAGATCACTTATAAATCACAAATGAAAAATCGTGGTCCCAATGTAGAAAAATTTGAAAAATCTTTATTGCAGTATACAAAAGTAGACAGTATAAAACCTCCCATGCGTTTCAACCAACAACTGGTCTTTCTCAAGGAGTAACAAAATGAGGTTAGCAAGCACTCTATATAGGTGCTGAACAATTAAAAAAACACAATCAGGTGAAATTGATTGTACAATCAAACAATACAACAAGTACTGATTATAGTAAGAAACCATAATAAAATATAATGCAGGAAACCTATAAAGGTAAAAATGATGAATGTGCAGAACCATGATGCTCAGAAGTATATCGAAAAAACATATCGATGTATAGATGCTTGTAGTTAATACTGCATCAATGATACAATCAAGATAATGAAATCTGATACCATAATGATTAAACTAATAACACTGGCCTGGAACCTTAACATTGATCATAATATGATGAGCCACAATGTAATCTGCAGTAATATAATAAACGTATGTGTAGGTATGCAGTGCAGCAGTGACAAGGTTAACTTTCAGCTGGGAAGCTCCTAACAATTAGAGTGGTCCCAGCTGCATAATCAAGGTGTTTTAAAACCCCCAGGCTGCACACACATGGAGGCTAGCTTGTCAAGAGATAGGACTGAAATGCTGAAGTAAGATTACAGCTATAAGGTCTGTTTTCAAAGTACATGTTTGATGAACTGTCTGTGTCCTGCATGCTGAAAAGAAGCTGTTTTGTTTTTGTATGCTGAAAATAAGCTGTTTTTGTGTGCTGTATTTTTTAAGGCTCAATAAATAAGCCTTATCAAGAGAACCCGCGTGTGGTTGCATGTACACTGCAACAGACACACTTTATTTTTATTAAATTAAACTTGTATCTCTTTAAAGTTTTATGAGTCAACTTATCCAATCCACTTGCCTTTTTACACGTGTCAGTTCGTAATTAGGGCAGCAGTAACATGAGGTGCCACTGAGACACATATTGATGGGATGTACTATATATTCTCTCCAACTGTCATCTCTTTTCTTAGTGACAAGTATATCAGCCTATTTGATGTGCTATATCTCTTTCTGGCTAGTTCTTGTAAAATGTAAATTACCAAGTGTCTTACATTTTACACAGATGGAAGTAAGTACATCTATAAAAATAATCTTTTTTTTTTTTTAATGCTTCACCACATGTAGTTTTTTTTTTTCCACTTATCAATTATATTTTTATTTTTCTCTGTAGAAAAATGCAATTTAGTCATCAACTAAAGCAGGGGTGCTCAACTCCAGTCCTACGCCTTTCCCCCTCCCCCCAACAGGTCAGGTTTTCAGGATATCCCAGCTAGGCCTCTGATTGAGCCACCTGTGCTGAAGTTGGGCTATCCTGAAAACCTGACCTGTTGGGGGGGCTTGAGGACTGGAGTTGATCACCCATGAGCTAAAGTATATTTGACATAATTCAACCTAAACAGCAAAGTTTTGACTTCTAAATGCATGAATTTAAAACACGTAGAGCACATAATGCATTAAAAACACGTAACAACGTACAGTATCAAGGTGTTTAGCATCAGTTTTAAGTGCTTTAACATCTCCTGCATCAGCTTGCTACTTGGGGAATATCAGTAGGAGGAGTAGGGGTTACATGATACACATATTACAGATGTAGCAGGTGTTATTACTCCTGTTATCGCACAATACTATATTAGTGCTTCTGCGAGTTTAAACGTGCACTTCTTCACTGCTTGATACAAATTGATTAATGTCACATGTTACTGTGCGATGACTGGTGTAATATATCCTGCTATATTTGTGTAACGGAATATAAAATTATGCATATTTTACATTTATTGTTCTTAGCGCCACAAAAACTGTTACATTTGAGTGGACAAAAACTCCTTTGACTAATGATCTGCATCAAATGTAACACATACAGACACAATGCAAAAATAGATTTTATGTGCATCCAATTGTAGCCCTCAATATTTGAATATTTTGACAAATCTATACTTTCTTCTAGTATACACTGTTTATAAAATGTAATATAAATTCAAAATACTGTTATATTTATAATTTAGTCTTTAATTCTTTACATTTCTCCATACAACTTAAAGGACACACAATTTAGTAAATATAAAAAAGCAACAACACAGACTGCAGAGGTATTTTAAAGAGCACCCACAAAAACATTATCTGCTAAAACATAGGGTGACCAGATTATCAAAAGTAGAATCCGGGACACATGAAAAAATTCAGTTATGAAACAAATTACATCACATAATATTTAATTTTAAAATTGTATTTGTCTAATAGCATCACCATTTATGTTGTATTATTGATTGATTTCGGTTTCCTAACATAACACAAACACTTTGTCCCCCCCACCGCTCTCTTTTCCATTCTCTCTCACCCCTTTTACCTCTCTCCCTCCTTTTCCCTTCCCCATTCAATTCTCTCTCCCTCTTTCTTTCTCTCTCACACACACACACACGCCCTCCCGTCCCCATTCCCTCTTCCTGTATTCTCTCTCCCCATCCTCCACCCCTACCTGTGGAGAAGGGGGGTCCATCCTTGTGCCAGACACCGGACGTTGTGACTGATTTTCATGTCGGACAGCTGGGGTGAGCCCTGCCGCCGCCGTTGTCCAACCAAAGAAAAGCTAAAAAACGGGACATTTGAACAATTTTAAGAAAATTGTTACGACACGGGGCGTTAAATGAAAATCCAGGACTGTCCCAGCTAAACCGGGACGTATGGTCACCCTACTTAAACATAATGTGAATTTCAACCTTGCGTAGAAAACATAATGTGAATTCCAACCTTGCGTAGAATTATAATGTACATAAACCAGAAATTCCCAGATTTGCACATTACATTGTTCCTTCAGTACTGGTTGGCGCTCCCTCAAATAATTCAGAATATAAAACTTTGAGTGAGACAGACCAAAAAGTATTAGGATTAGGTAGTGGGTAACCCCCCTAATAATTCAATTTAAATGAAGATAAATAGTGTAAAAGGTATTCCCCCTACCCTAATCAGCCACAGTACTGGTGCTTCCTCTTGGATGTACATAAGGCCTGGGCCTCTGCTCAGATGGAGCCTGGGGTGACTGTTTGTCCTGTATATTTCTATACGGTGCAGCTCCTCCACCTATGAGAATCCTGGGGTAATAGGATTGACTCCTCATAGGACTTGTATATCTAGGGTATAATCAAATAACACACTCACAATCAGTATAATATAACTCCTTTTACTGTGATCCCACAGAAAGCATAACATGACACGTTACCACACAATGCACAGTAATACAATAGTAACAACAATAGTCCAGGGGTAACTAGCCCCACTTAGTACCCAGGGTGCTCGGGCACCTGTAACCCAGTGTCCTGCAAGCAAATCCCTCCCAAAGTAATAGAGGGCAGCGCTACCCTCCCCTTTTCGTTGGTGCACAAACCTTCCTGGCTCAAGGTCCAGCCAGGCCACACTTCCAGTCGGAACAAGCACAGCAACCGTGTCCCACGTCGTGGGGTCTCCAAAACAAGCCACTCACACCTTAGGGTCTCGGGTGATGTATGGTCCGGAGGCTGCAGTGGAAAGCCTCCCTCTGTGCTTTGTTCTGCTCCAACAGGTTCCGCTGGGCTCTTTCTCTCTAACCAGAGCTCCCTATCTTTAAGGCCACCCATGCACACTTTTCTGTAGTGAAGGGAATCTATCTGGGGCCTAGGGGCAGATTTGGGGCCAAGTCCGGAAACTTGACAGCTCCCCGGACACTACCTTCTTCTTCCCTGGCTCCGGATCAACTGTCGTCACTCCCCCTGCATTGTGGAGGAGATCTGTTTCCCTGAAATGGCCGCTCCGTCTCACAAAATAGCTGCGCCCGCCTGATTGGCTGTGACAGCCTGTCATGAGAGGGGGTGTGCCAGGCCAGAAATAAAGTGGTCACACCCAGCTGGCCCCCCTAACTCATGTTGGGACAGGAGGGGTTAATGTATGACCTGTATATGATAACCTGCATGCCCCTCTAACATCGGTCTTTGTCCCAGATTATGGCTGCAAGTCCCCGCTGCCCTTTGTTTTTATATTGTGTATTCCCAAATCAGGTCGGGAGGGAAAGGGTTAACTGTATTGTGTATATATTCCTGTGTTCCCTGCCCTGACATTTTCTGCCACGGTTTGCAGCGTCAAAAATGCGGCTACCCTATGTCTCAGGGGTTAAAACCTGCATCCCCATGGATGTCTATGGGATTTTTAAAACAACCTGCAAGAGGGCACTTTTTTACTTCAATAGGTGGCGCTGTCCCATTGAAGTCAATAGCGCCATAGGTTAACATGGATTCCTGGTAAGCGTTACTAGAAGGTTGTGTAATGTAAGTGTAGCCCTGTAAGATTAGGGGCTATATTTCTATCCTCCTCCTGGTA
Source organism: Ascaphus truei (assembly GCF_040206685.1). Taxonomy (NCBI): domain Eukaryota; kingdom Metazoa; phylum Chordata; class Amphibia; order Anura; family Ascaphidae; genus Ascaphus; species Ascaphus truei. The sequence continues at coordinate 148,752,649 of NC_134487.1, forward strand.
TAATTCCTGTTAAGGGCAGGTCGCCAGGAGTAATCATGGATTTTCCCTACTTCTGACACTGTGCTGAGTAAGTGAAGGTAGGTCACTTGACCCTGTGTCCAATCAAGAGGCACAGGGGCGGTGCCTATTGGAAGTTACAAAGAGCAGTGTCACTTCCTATTTAGTGTGGTCTGACAGAGTGTCTGACAGAGAGTGTGACAAGTTATGAGTTAGCTAGTGAATGAGTTAGTTAAGCAGCCTATGAGTAGAGCTGAAAGGAGATAGTGAGGTGGACCAAATACCTCTTACCCTGCTTAGGGGGTAAGGGAAGAGCTAGCCCCACTCTGGACGGCCCTGAGTCCAGAGTGGAGGCAGGGACCATCACAAAGGAGAACAGCTAGTGGACATTGTATATCAACTGTACCCGTCTGCTGCTGCTGGAGACCGAATAAAGGAGTCTGCTGTTAAAAGAATCTATTGTGTGACTGGAATCTCTCATCCCTGGGAGGGGGATTTCTGTGGTAGGGATTCTACCCTGTATTCCTGGGGCTTACTACAGATGGAGGCGCTGCACCATTGAAGAAGAACGAAGGCATCCACCCAAGTAACCTTTCCTGTTGTTCCCCCATGTCATCGCGGGAGACTCAGGCCCTCCTGTTGCCAGCAGGTATGCACCACACTAAGTCATGTAGCCAGACCACAGAACACCTTAGGGGGCCCGATCTGCAATTGGATGGGGGTCTATGGGTTACATAAGGTATTCCATATGATGTCATGAAGCATAAAATGTATCTTGGGTTCGCAATAAGCAAGCAGCCTAATTTTTGAAGGTAAGCCAGTATACATATAGGAAAGGCTTCACATATATTTATAACATATTTCTCCCAATAGAAGGTATAGTTTAGAACCTGTAATACTTTTTGCTATATGTTATAATGAAAGGCAGAACTGACCATATGAGGCCTGTTGATGTGTTAAAGCTGCAGTTCAGGCTTTTTAAAAAAAAAAAAAATTATAGTTTTTTTTTTTTACTTCAATAGTTTCATGTGGGCAATCTCTACTTACCTAAAGAACTGCATAGCTGCTGGTCAATTCGGTCTCCGTCTATTGATCGGCAAAGTTTGTCGACATCTTTAAATAAGGGGAATGTATTTCCTCTGTTTCTGTCACTCAGTGGAAGCTCATGAATATTCATGAGCACTCCTGCACTGACATGTTCAAGAGGGAGGGCAGGGCTCACAAAGGGGTGTGCCAGGGCATGTGACAGGATATTAGGGGGCAGTGCCTTAGTAAATGGTTGTTAAAATAGAATACAAGAAAATTGGTCTTTCAAAGTTGTTGTTTTTTTAAAACAGAAAATGCTAAAAGTATTTTTTCTTACTACAGAACTGATTTATTAAAAAAAAACACACATACAGGATATTGCCTGAACTGCAGCTTTAAGTGTATGCAAGGGGGGATAATGAGTGGCTTTGTGAAGCCCTGTATTTCCAGAGGCCCCCCTGTGGGTAGGTGACATAGTGGCTGGAGAGATATGATCATCTGGGATCTGACTCATCCTGATTAGTATGCAGTCTGGAGATAGCAAGGGTCTGTTAAGACACCTGAAGTGTGAGTTCCTCAGCTATCTGACAATACTACAACTTGTTTAAAACCAAAGACATAACATAAAACACAGACAAAGCTCAGTGCACATCCAGAAAAACTTATATACCTAATTGAAGCTCACTCCCTCCCAAATTTAAATGGTTAAAAGCTCACTCCATGGCATCTCCCACTCTCAGGGGAACTTGCCTGCTTACAGTGTGATTGTGACAAATCTATTACAGAGTGCTTTTCCTGGTAATGTACAGGTTAATAAAAGCTTCAATCAGACTTAGAACTTTTGCAACTAATATTGACAGATTTATTATAAATCATTCTTCCTGGCAATGCACAGGTTATTACGAATCTATATTAGTGTAGGGACCCTTGAAACATGGTCTGCCGTGCAGTTGGCTCAAGGGCTTACAACAATTTGGCCAAAATGTTAAACTAAAAGACCATTTTATTTATTAGTTATTTATACATGTATATTTAGGCACTGTACTGTATATAAGTTTTTCTGGATGTGCACTGAGCTTTGTCTGTGTTTTATGTTATGTCTTTGGTTTTAAATATATATATCGCCATGCTCAGTAGCACCCCTCTGTGAAACTTATATGCTTATATATATGTTGTGGGTATTTTGGGGGTTCAATATGAGCTTGTAGGTGTTCTGTATGTTTTATAATACTACAACTTGGCCATATGTTTCAACCCAGACTTTCTCTCCCGAGAAACAAGTGGCCCCTTTTTACTAAGCAGTGCTACCAAGCTGCTCACTGAGCATGCTCAGAGTTACCTGGGCTGGCTTTATGACCATTTCCCACGTTACCTGGCAGGTTTTGATAGGAGGAAGATATTCCCCACCAATGGAATTGAGCAAAGGTTAGGTATAGGGACCCCTGTCTATAAAGATGCATGTAACCCTCATTCCTGGGTTGTTCATGATTTCCTGAATTCAAGGGTGAATTGCTATCCCTGCATCGGGATATTTCGCCCTATACCATCTTGTAAGTGTTTTTATCCCATGTTATTCATTTTACTGTGTGTGTTAGTCTGAAAAGAAATAAACTTACAGGTTTATCTTATCGCTGTCTCACGCCAATCAGTTCCCAGTGATTTTGTACGCATAAGTTCTGGTCTACCGTGACACAGCCCATGTGACCTATCCCCACCACGGGGCTTCTGGGAGTTGTAGTCCCGCTATTTTACATACCCGGACGTCCCCTATGCAGGTAAGAGAGACACCCTGCTACAATAGTTCACATTGTAAAACAACAGCAAGCACATTAGTAGAAATCCTTGCATCTCTTGATATGCTATAAAAGAAATTTTTTACATTTTGAGAGAATAAACCTGCAACATAGCTTTAAAACACATTCTGCATATATTGTAAGTGCATTTACTACACTTCCACCGACCAGAACAGGTAGATTAATCACTGTTTCTGTACATCTTAAGGAAAGAAAATGGGAAAATATGATTTTGCAGTGTGTTGTATTGAAATCCATGACTTCCATGGAAAATGTCAAGTCTGACTAATTTTGAGTGAGTCTCAGTCATTCTTAACACACTAAGTGGTGTTCAGGAGTGCAGAAACTATTTTAGGTGGGGGTGCTATACATATGAAATCAGTCAAATGCATAGTGTACATTTCCATGATGTTAAAATTATAAACCCAGAGTGCTAACACCCTCCCCCCCCCGCACCCAAGGTTGCCACCTCTCCGGGTTTAACACGGAGACTCGGGTTTCGGGCTCTTACTTACGGGCTACAGGTTACCGCTGTCAATCTCCGAGTGGTTGCGGGGTGCGGTGTGGCGACTCCGGTATTCTCCTGCAATTCCCCCTCCAACTGCAGTGAACATGGCTGCCGTGGCAACGCGGCATTGCATGGCGTCATGACATCACATAGCGTCTGGTTGCCATGACTACGCAGTGTCATTTAACATCAGGCAGCCATGTTCACTACAGTTGGAGGGAGAGTTGCAGCAGAATGCCGGGAGACATAGCCGCACCACACCATCAAGTAAGAGCTTTTTTCCTCCGGGTTAGCCTTCAGTAGAAGTTGGCAACCCTGCCCGCACCTCTAGTTCCAGCGCCCACTGTGGTGTTCAACATGAAAGAAAAGCCCTAGCAGCTAGGCAAGGGCAATATGACTGGGTCTGCTGGGTCCCTACTGGATAGTGCAGTGGGTGTAAGGGGTCAAGAGCAGTGTTTTCACTTTCAAATTTCAGATTTCCTGGTCCAAACCCTACATTTCCTGTCTTTACCCAGTCAAGAGATCACATTTCCTGGTCCAAAAACGTGTTTAAAAGGCAGTGATAAGTAGATTTAGCAACAGTTTTAACTTGGAGGAGGTCAAGTGACATCACTCTGTGTGATTTCCTTCTTTCTATCTGTTCTGCAGCTAATAAGTCTGCTGCAGTCAGTGTGCAGGTGTATGTGTGTGTGTGTTACACATTATGTGTGTGTTACAGATTGTGTATATGTTTTGTTCTGCAGGTGTAGCCGAGCCCCCTTCTTACCTCCGGTGCAGGGGGGAGCTGCTGGACTACCGGGTTGCCTGCCAGAGCTCTGCGCCATATTGGGTTTGTGGGGGTGGCGATCTTGTTGATCGCGCATGCGTAGTACAAGCGAGTTGCGCATGTGCAGAGTAAGTTGAGGCGGCCATCTTGACTGGCTCCGCAGGTACAGTACTGCGTGACTACAAGTCCCAGAATCCTCTAGGAAGGAATATCTTTGGCGCGCAAAGACACCACGAGTCAGTCTGATGGAGGGCGGCAAGAGAGCAGGTAGTGTCCAAGGAGCCGTGCCCCAGGACTAGGCCTAAGATTGCCCCCATTAGGCCCTAAGTCACACAAGCGGAGTATTGCTGGGACGGCCCCCAGATAGAGACTCTCCCCATAGCATTTTAGTAGTGCTATTACACCGGTGACAGGACGCCCATGCGGTGCCCTGCAGCCTGGTACTAGGTCACAGGGAATAGAGATTGTGTGAGACCCTCCAGATGGAGCTCGCACCTTGTGAGGAGGATCAGGAGCCTAAGGAGTGAGGGGACACACACTTTGGGTGGGACTGTTCTGTGAACACCGGGTGTTTAGGTGCCATGGGCACCCTCAGTACTTTGGGGGAACCACACCGGGGTGTTGGGTATTGTGTTGGGTATTGCATTGTGATATTGTATTGTGAGTGTGCTATTGTTATAATGTAGAAGTTATGTTATACTCCATGTATACTGGTTATTGAGTCCTATGCGGGACCATCCCGCACTGCTGGGATCCCTCATAGGTGTAGGCACTGCACCAAACAGAAAGAGAGAGATCACCCCAGGCTCCTAGAAGTGGAGGCTTGGGCCTCCTGTGCGCCAACAGGTACAGCAGAACGCGTAGTTCCCCTAGTCCTAGGGAAAGGGAGCTACACAGGTAATAAACATTCTTCAGTTAGTGTGCGGCTCTCTGAGTTTTTTACACATTGTGTGTGTTGTTCTGCAGGTATTAAACATGCTACAGTCTGTGTGCGAGTCTCTGTGTCTCACCTGTGGGTTGTCTAACTTAAAGTGAGTGACATGTAAGTGCTAACCCCATCTCATCATGGTGAAATATAATACAGTATATCCATGGGGAATAGCCAGGACTATGGCTGTATTTGATTTGGGGGTTGAGTACTAATTATGTCTGCAGCGTGCCACTAGAACCAGCACCCCACAAAGCTCTGTGTGCTGCAGAGGTGACCTGGCATTGCACTAATACAGTCTGGTTATATTCCATGTCAGTGTATAGTATAGTCAGGTTATACTAAGTCAGTGTATACACTGACACAGAGGATATAACCTGATGGCAATATACACAGACACAGAATACAAGTGGGAAAGAGGGGGTGTCACATAAGGTGGGTGAGATATGGGGCGGGGGAGAGTGATAAGGCAGGGGGTGGCAGTGGGGGACATGGGGTGAACGGTGGGGGTACAAGGGATGACAGAGGGTTGATGGGGGACATTAGGATGAAAGAGGAAAAGGGGGACAATGGGAAAATAGGGTAACAGGAGGCAGTAGGGTGACAGGGGGCAGTTTGGTGATGGGGAGGAGAGTGGGTGACATAGGGGAACAGTGGGGTGCCCTGTCAATCCCACTTAGCCTCCTGGTTACTTACCTTCCTGCCAGGTGCAGCGGTGGCGCAGGAGAAACATGGCAGGAGCCATACTAATTGGAAGCGCTGGTTCTGCAGCCCACAACGTCTGGCGATCTTCTTAGCAAGCTCACAGCGCATGTACCCTGGCAAAGCAATTACAGATTCCATGTATGGCCAAGATTGCACATAATTCAAGTGCCAATATGTTAGGGGCGCTGCGTAGATGGGGGTTAGGGTTGGGTCACCGTTTCAGCTCGGCGTGACCAATGTGACAGGGGTGTAGATCATACCCCGAAAGTGCAGATAGGGAGGCATACATGTACATAGCGAGCCCTGGTGTTGGGAATGCCCCCTGTAGGTGGAGTGAAGGACTGTAGACTGCATTCCCGAGCCTAGGACTAGAGTTTCAACTGCCCCCCCCACCCCCTCAGTGTTTGCGGCCTTGTGAGAGCCCCCAACTCTCCCCAGCACATCTCTCCCTCCCGTACCCCCACCTCAACTCCTCTTTTGTTACCCCCTCTTGCCCCCACCTCTCTCCCCCTCTTACCCCCACCTGTCTCCCCACCACACACACACCTCTCCCTCTGGCTTACACTGGAGGCCGGGTCCAGCAGCAGGAGAGTGCTGCTGCAGGGGGGATAACTTGGGTCTGACCGCTGGCTGGGCCCAACTTCCAAGTGCCAGCCGGCTAGTCCCCCCATAGCCTTTCGGGCCCGGGACAATTGCCATGGCACTCCTCCCCTGTCGGCGGTTCTGGTTGGGTAAGGCTTTAAAGTTGCTTTGTTGGTAGGCATTATGGGACATGAGCTCCAGCAATGCTGGAGGCTCTCGACATGGGACCTGCCCGTCTGGGGTTAAGTATAATTAGTGTTGAACTATTATCCAGCGCCGTGTCTGCTGTCATTGTTCCACAGTAGGGGTCTATCGGGCCTACCATAGTCATGGAGTTTTGTAAAATTCCTAATGCTCAAATCTCCCTTCTGTGGCTGCTTCGAACAGGTTCCTCAAGTCAATATGATATATATAGGGAGGAGGAATATCCACTATACAGTAGGTCACACATCAAAAAACGTTATATATAAAAGGTGTTTGGGATAGTGGGAATATACAGTATGTTTTTGATACGTGATCTACGCCCCCACCATAAAAATATACATACTGTGTATGTAGTTATAGCTCGTGATGTGCTACACGTGGCATGCGGTCATGCGGCAGGAAATAAGGACACAGTGTGTGTGATACAACTGCATTTATGTGATCACTGTCCACTCTCATTAACCCTGTGATCCTCAGCAACGGATCACTACACTCAGCATGTAAAATACATATAACATTACAATTAACAGTAACGCTACAGAGGTGTGTATCCGTGTCAGCTGAGAGTCAACCACCCAATCCGGCATAAATTGGCTTTGTGACCTGATTTACTGCAATCTAAGTTCCTACGACTTGGTGCCCCAGCCATTGCCAAACCGATTGCTTCCCTATTCAACTCTATTCTGTCTGCAGGCCATATTCCTAAGACCCGGAAAACTGCCAGAGTTGTCCAAATCTTCACAAGTGGGGATAAAAGCACTGTCTCAAACTACAGGCCAATCTCTCTTCTCCCAATACTATCCAAAGTCATGAAAAAATGTGTTCACTCCCAATTAAGTGATTACTATGGCAAGACAATATTACCTTGCCTATTCCAATTTGGCTTTCGCCCCAAACACTCCACAGTAACTGCCCTCCTAAAAGTTTGCATTGAGATCCAGTGTGCAATAGAACTGGGACAACTCACTGGTGCAATATTCCTAGATTTTGCAAAGGCTTTTGATAGTGTTGATCATGTTATCTTGCTAAATAAATTCCAGTGCTCTGGAATAGGGAAACATTCTTTAAACTGGTTTCATTCCTAACTATCAGTTAGATCCCAACATGTGTCTATCTCAGGCTCTAACTCCAACCCATTGGACATCACCTGCAGTGTTCTGCAAGGCTCTGTTCTGGAGCTCCTACACTTCTCAGTGTTCATCAATAATCTTCCTACAGCTTGTAAGGGAGCTTCAATACACGTATGCAAATAACACAATCTTATAGGCAAACAGCCCTATTCTCTCTGACCTTGAACATGTACTTCAATCTGACGTTTTGAGACTTGAAAATTGGATTTCCCAAAACAAACTGTTTTTAAACACTGACACGACTGTAACAATGGTATTTGGGACCAAGGCTAAATTTTTACAGCTTCCAATGAATGAGCTCAAGATCAGAACCAATTCTAATACCATCTAAGCCCCTGTTACTAGTTTTAAATACTTGAGCATATGGTTTGACTCCCATTTAACATTTGGGTTGCACATTGGTACCCTGACATCCAAAACCTATGCCAAACTAGGTGAACTTAATATCAACAAATCCTCACCACGTCTGCTGCTCAGAAAGCGTATCACACACCAGATGCTAATACCAATTATAGACTATGGGGACATAGTATATGGCAGTGATGGCAAACCTTTTTGAGCCCAAGTGCCCAAACTGCAAACCAAAACGACTTATTTTTTTCAAAGTGCCAACACTGCAATTAAACCTGAATAACGAGGTTTTAGTTTAGAAAAAACAATTCTTACAGTTTTTCAAACTAATTAAAAGCTTTTGTTTAAAAAGAAAAACACAATAACAGAGCTTTCCATTAAACATTTCCCCAGTCGCTCCGGTCGCTCCGTTCACTCCAGTCGCTCCTGTGATGTCCGTGTGTCAGGTGATATCCCACGCAGGTGCGTCAGATGTATGAGAGCGGGGGGCGTGCCCACAGAGACGGCTCGGCGTGCCGGCAGCGGCACGCGTGCCACGCGTTCGCCATCACTGGTATATGGCATGGCACCCCAACCCCACCTTAGCAAACATGATAACCTCTACAATTCAATTTGCCATTTTGGCCTCCAATGCAACTACAACACACATCACAGCGAAATGCTCAAAGAACTAGATTGGTCATCACTTGAGTCCAGGCGCAAAGTTCATCTTTCCTGACTTGCTTTCAAATACTTTCTGGGCAAGCTACCCGTCTACCTGAACAAGCTCCGTTCATGGTCCCAAGGTTCAGCAAAGAATCCGGCCGCTCCTCCTTCTCTTACTGTGCACCAAAAACTGGAACAATCTACCGGAGACCCTCATAGCCACCACCAGTCTAAGTTCTTTGAAAACTAAAGCTGTCTCACATTTTAATCTGGTCTGTAACTGTTACATACACCTATAATATATATGATCTCTAACTGTGCATGCAATGTCTTGTATATAATGTATACCCTTGCTCACTTAATGTAACTATGTATTTGTAACCATGTATCTGTCATCATAACTCTGTGCCCAGGACATACTTGAAAACGAGAGGTAACTCTCAATGTATTACTTCCTGGTAAAACATTTTATAAAGAAAGAAAGAAATTGTGATGGTGCCGGCACAACGTGGGAGCTCTAAGTGCATTACTGGCTTTGCAATTTTCCCTCGGTGGAGGGTTCCACATACGGTGGAGGTTTCTTGTTGCCTTTTTCACCCACCATAACTTAAAAGGTGATGGTAAATCCTACATTCCTTAAAAATTGCAAAGTCAGTACCACCAACCTCACAATGATGAAACCCATTAAGGTTGAAACATGTCTGTGAATGGTTTCTCTGGCTTTGCATATGATTCCCATGCTGTGCTTAAAAGCTGTGTTAACAGTAAGAATTAGCTTCTATGGGTTCCATATAAAAATGGATTTCAGGCAAAAGGTGTGTAGCCCCTATTCCCTATGCCTAAGGGAAACCACGCGGGCGACTACGCGTGATGCAGTACCTGTTGCTCACAGGAGGCCTAAGTCTATGCCACTGTAAGCCTGGGATGAGCTATTTCTACTTTGGTACAGCGCCTCCACCAATGAGGGATCCCAGTGCTGGCGGGATAACCCCTCACGGAACTAATACAGTATTGAGTAATACACACACAGAGGTATATAACAACTGTTTACTGACACACACATATATAATAACACTACAATAACAGTATCCCAGTGCAGTACCCACACTCAATACCCAACAACCCCCAAAGTACTGAGGGTGTCCTAGGCACCTAAACACCCGGTGTTTAGAACAGTCCCACCCAAAGTGTGAGGTAGCTCTACCCCTGTGTGGATTGTTGGTGCACTTTATACCTCCCTGGGCACTCCTGTACCCTGGTACCACAGATGAATAAAAGAGATCAGTCAAGTCCCACGTCGTGGGGCATCGAACAATCCCCTCACGCCTTAGGGTTCTGATCCGCCTCGTGGGTGAGCTCCAGCCAGCAGCAGTGTTCACGTAAATGTCTATAGGGCCCTAGATCTGGTCCCAGGCCGCAGGGCACCGCGTGGCCGTCCGGTCACCGGTGCGATAGTACAACTCTGTACTAAGGGGAAGCGTCCTTATCTGGGGCCTTCCCTGAAATACTACAGTCTGGTGATGACTCAGGGCCTATCTGGGGCCTAAGGGCAGTACTATGCCTAGTCCAGGGAAGCACTGCTCCCTGGACACTACCTCTCTGCTTGTGCCCTCCGTCTGACTGACTCGCGGTCCCTGTTCATGCCAAACACGATCTCTTTCCTTCCAGAGGATTCTGGGACATGTAGTCCCACTGTCTCCATCTGCGGAGTCACCTAAGATGGCCGCCGCACTCTATGACCCTCTGCGCATGTGCACCGCATCCCACTGTGCATGCGCAAATCTAAAATGGCCACCCCCACCTCCCAGCCAGTTGCGGAGCTCCCATCAATCCGGCGGATCCCTCCGACCGCACCAGAGGTAAGAAGGGGGCTCAGCTACATATACATAGTATGTAGTGATTCATTTCTTATGAAAAACATGTACCTAAACAACTATAGGTGTAAGCAGTCATCCAGATGCTCTATCAGAGTACAGTAGGATAATCGCTCTCTCCACACACATCAGCATAAATTAATGCAGATAAAGGGTGATTTTACTATGCAGTATCACCGCTTATTTTTTCTTTAAAAATCCAGAGTACTTTTTATTTACAGCCTTAGATTTCCACTTTCATTTTAACGATTTTTTTTTTTTAGAAAGACTTTTCCATTTTAATAGAATAAATATTATAGAATAATTCGTAAAATGAAGGCCAAAAGCTTTTACCGCAATATATATCACATTTGGATGTATTTTCTTTTACTTGGGCACAGCACCACAACTTTTTAAAACACTTGCAACCATTGAAAATATCTGCTGTAGCAAACGAGGATTATAGGGGCAGATACATCTCCACATTAGAGGCGAAAAACAGCGCTAGCACGCAATAACGCCTGCTACATCTCTATATGCTAAAGATGCTCGAAAAAGTCTCTATGTTTTGTAAATAAGATTAGAATAAACTCTACTCCTACATCTAATGCTGCGGTCCCGCTGGCGCTGACCGCACTCATGCTTGAGAGCGGTGACGTCATCAGCTCTCCAAGCATGAGTGCCGGGTGTCCTCGCTATTTCGGAAGTAAGCGCGGAGGGGCATTGCGGGCAAATTGAGCGTGCTCGAAAGTTAAATTTTTTTGTTTACCGAAGCGCCAAGCGATGGTGAGCGTGTGTGCCCGCGCGCACAGTGTGAGCGTGGATGTGACGATCCACATTGACTAAGGTAAGAGCGCCAAGTGCTCAGTGCCAGCGGGGACCCAGCCTAATCTGGCCCCTTTGGAGCCCTGCTTGAAGAGCCCTGTGGACATTGTGTGATGTCTGCAGCAGTCACTGTGTGCTCAGTGCTCTGGGTAACATGTTCGCAGCCCCAGTGCAGTGACAGCAGTCTGTTTGCGAGGCTTGCAGCAGGCGCTGGCTGCTGTGGGCAGTGACTGGAGAGTGCGTGCACATTGCTGGGCTCAGAGTGATGATGACTGTGTGGGACTTGTACACTCCCATGTGCTGCAGCCTGAGTGTCAGCGTTTCTGCTCGTGACCAATAAAGTTATTCAGAGGGAGGGTTTCAAAAAGCATGGCGCCTTAGGGGAAGAGAGGAAGATGTGAAGGGGGTGAGGGGAGAAAGGAGGAAGAGGGGAAAAAAACAAGAAAGGAGCGAGAAGGGAAAGCAGGGTGAGGAAAAAAAGGGGAGGGAGAGAGAAAGGAGGGGGGGTCGCTGCGTGGGTTGCAGAGGAGGGCAGTATGGGGATCACGGTGGAGGTCAGGAAGGTTTATCCGTATCCCTTCCAGCATGTGGTGACCAGCTACATTAACAAGGTGAGTGACTACTAAAGGGCAAATGTGAACGGCTGCCCCCTTCCAATATATACAATGAATGACTTGCTGGCCCTCCTCTTGTGTACAATGAATGACTTGCTGGCCCTCCTCTTGTGTACAATGAATGACCTGCTGGCCCTCCCCTTGTGTACAATGAATGACCCGCTGATCCCTCCCCTTGGGTACAATGAATGACCTGCTGATCCCTCCGCTTGTGTACAATGAATGGCCTGCTGGCCCTCCCCTTGTGTACAATGAATGACCCGCTGATCCCTCCGCTTGGGTACAATGAATGACCTGCTGACCCCTCTCCATATTTACCAATGAATGTCCTGTTTACCCCTCCACTTATATACGAGTCACCTGCTGACCCCTCTTCCTGTATGAGTTCTGTATAGGAGTGACCTGGTTACTCCTAAGTCCTATGTATAAGTGCCTTGCTGACCCCTGACATCTGTCTGTGATCAGCTTAATATATATATATATATATATATATATATATATATATTTATAGTGACTTTCTGTCCCTGTGTACAAAAATTACCTGCTCATCCTCACCCTATATACAGTGAGTGACCTGCTGACCCTATATGTTGTGTATGAACATTTCCATACAATCAGTTAGCTGATCTTTAAGGTGCAGCCCCACATAGTCGACCACTTATCAGATCTCTTGTTTATTAAATGTTAGTGACTGACCCATGAAAAAAAACCTCTCAGAAATACAAACAGTTTAACCATTGCAAGCAGTTTCCCTTGTAACCAGATGCTTAGTAGTGTCTTTGTCATCTTCCTGTTTTTTTTTCCTTCTTGGTAAGTAAGTCTGCGTCCCCACGGCCGCTGACTGGGCTTGGCGATTTTTAAATCTTTCTGGCCACGCTAACGTGGCACGTGCACGTACCCTTGCGGGTGCTTGCCGAGACAGATTAAATTGAGTTTGAGGTGCGCCAGTCAGTTAGGCCACGCCCCCCCACGCACGCACAGAAAAATTTGCCAGACACCCTGCGTTCATGCTTGGAGAGTTGGTGACAACACCACTCTCAGCGGCACGGTGGACGCAGCCTAATTATTCGTAGCAGATTACTGCAGGACAAAAAAGTGAATTGTGAAACCGAGGAATAGAGAGCTCCCATTCAAATCGAAAACGTGTGTTGAAGAATACAAAAGTAAAATGTTCAAGTCAATAGGCTGTAAAGTGTCTTGCGGAGAAATATCGCTTAATAAATATTGGGCTTCATTTTTATAAAGAAACCACTAATACACGTATAACAAATAAGACAAACAGCACCACCTAAATCGATCGTTGCGCCCAATAGGGCTAATATAGATAAGGTGCAGGAAAACAAGGAGTCCGCACCAACTCCAAAAGGGTAATATTCATTCGCGAAAAAATGGCAACCCCGCACTCAAAAACACTTTAGTCAGAAATACTTCAAATAGTATATTTTACTGATGCTCATAAAAATTAGTATAAAAGTGAAATACTGTGCAATTAAAGCATACAGATAACAAAGCAAACAAGCATGGTGTGAACATAAGACAAATGAACAGGGGGGAAAAAAGGACCACATCTAAAGAAAAAATAGCACAAAAATATTCAAAAACGTGTCAAGGGGGGCCCAGTATTGCACCGTATTTCACTTTTATACTAATTTTTATGAGCATCAGTGAAATATATTATTATTTGAAGTATTTCTGACTAAAGCATTTTTGAGTGCGGGGTTGCCATTTTTTTCCCAATAATACTAATAATGTATGTTGTATCACATTTGTATGTCTGCTAAATGGATATACCCCTTTAAAGCTGAAGACCAAGCAATATCCTACATGTTTTTTTTTTATTTTTTTATTTTTTCAATCCGTTCTGTACTATGAGAAAATACTTGCAGCATTAAAAAAAAAACTGTGACATTTTTTTAATGTATTATAATGTAACAAGCATTTTTTGTTTCTATCGCAACAATGTACAAAGTCGCATCCCCTTCCTCTTCTGAAACAGGCTCTGAAACACCCATTTTGAGCCCTGCTCTCTCTAGCAGTGCACCAATTGTAGATAGGGACTGCCTGGTCACATGATCTTCTCCACAGAACTTTGCATCTTAGTTCCTCTTCTGCTGCACTGACAGCCATTTAGTGAACCACTGAGCCGAATCTTCACCGATCGGCAACTTGGCTAATTACTTATTGTATTGATGCACATGTAACGATGTTTTCCCCACCCTCTGGGAGATTCTGCCATTACATGGTGTGTAGTGCTGACTACCTGTTGGCTCACAGGATGCCGAGTTGTCCGCCGGTGGTAGTAGGGACGTCTGGACAGGCTTCTGGGGTACATTACTTGTCTTTATCTCTTCTGGTACAGCGCCTCCATCTGCTGCAGGCTCCAGTAGTATGAAGACAATCTCCTGCATAAGAACTACTCCTCTCCCCCCAGACAGATTGCACACAAGGCAGGAGTATATTAACTGGAACCTTTTTTTCCTTCTGCATACACCACACAATACTCTGTCTGCACGGTACAACTAGCAGGACTTCAACCTCAGGGTGGTCCCTGGACATCCGACTCTGGGGCTTGAGGCCTGCAGAGCCAGTCCTATCTCTTCCCTGACTCCATAATAGAGCCAGGGAAAAGGTATCACTCCACTCCCCAAAGGGAGTGGACAGTAGGTGCCAATGCCAGCTACACCCCTGTACCTGTCTCTTTCAAGGGAAGAGACACACATTACATTTAGTTGTGCAGCCTCTTAAGTACAGAGGGGGAAGGTACAAGGTCTGAGCCAAGGCAAATTGGGTAGAACACAGGCCCTGCCCCACCACCTCCCCTGTCACTCAAGGAAGCTGCACTTCTGTGGGGAAACCCAGGATTGGTCCAGACACTGCCTGCACTGTTACCAGGGCTTACATGTCAGGGACAGCAGACTTGTAGCCAAAACCAGGCAGGCAACACACATTAAAGAGAGAGAGGGGGAAGGCAGCTTGGACTACTGCTTTAAATGAATATTTTAGTGTGCTCTTGCATCTGCTATAGTTCATTGAAGACGTTTGAGCAGGATCACTCTTTTTTATTTATTTTTTTTGCCCCTTAGGGCGGAGTTTCATAATGGGCCACAGTTATTTGTTTTTATTTTGAAAGCATTCTTTTTGGCTACTATGTGCAACCTTAATACAAAGACAATAGGCTAGCAGTAACACATTGCTGGCTGCTTGTGCAGAACTACCTGTGTGTGTGCTAATGTTGAACTTAATACAGTATTGCATATATCATCCACGCTGGCTTTACCCAAAGTCTGGCAAACATCCAATACACGGCACTGGCAGCAAAGAACGAGAAATATCGAAGAGTACTAAAAAATAAAACCTGAAAATCAGAGGGGAAAAAATGACTGCAAGGCATTTCCGCCTAAATATTCCATAAATGATTTGAGAGATGGTGTTTCATCGCATAACTTGTATAGCGTAAACCGTTTGCTGCTGTAGTGCCTTTTGAGTACTGTGAATCTCATGTATGCTGGCATAGCAGGGGTTGTAAAGTTCATTGTATACATAACTAAAGTGAGCTCTTCAGTATGAGTGTAGACTAGAGGTTTAGATGTTGTAATATTGCTACTAAGACATTCTATGTTTACATGGTTGTGTTTTTTTTTTTTTTTTTTTAAATGCTTGGGAGGAAAAATCCTGACTGCCAGAAAATAATCCTTTACATGTCCAAGGTTGGACATCCTTTTTAGAAAGTAAAGGTAAACATGAATACACCAAATAAGTAAACATGGGAAGGATATTGATCCAGCGAGAAACATGATCGCCATTATTTGGAGTCCGGAAGGAATGTTATGCAATGGGTATTGGGGGAGGGGGTTTGTGGGAGCATGGCAGACTGTATAGGGGGTTTGTTGAGCAGGGGGAGGGAGTTTTGTCAGGGGCAAGACACGCACTGACTGAGAGACACAAGGGGTTAAGAGTAGTCCCTGGTTGTGCAAGGGGTTAAGAGGCAGATCTAGGAGGAGATAAGAATAGAGATGCAGTGGTGGTGATCTTCTGGTCCTTGCTGTCAAGGGAGAGGAGCTGTCTTCTTGTTACAGCTAAACACAAACAAAGGAAATCGCAAAATCTCCCAAAGATCCCTCTTTGATTGCACTCCAGGGCTTCTATGTTATATAGGGGTTAATTACTCCCAGACAAAATGGTCTAAATGGCTAATTTAAGTACACAAAGTAACCGCTCCCAACACTGTAGGAGGACAGTTGCCACTAAAAGCCTACAAATGGCCAAAATAATACAACTTTATTTCAACAAGAATAACGACGCATACACAATTAATATTCTAAAATGGTTAAAAGGGTGATAGTATTACACCAACGGGGAAACAATGGGCAATCCCTAAGTATTAGATAGTAATGTGCCTCAGAGTGAATACTAGATCATCCTGTTTGTAATAAGAGACCCCTAGAAGCATAGCTCAGATGTACCTAAATAATCCTGTATATGTTCACAGAGTGACCACTCATATCCTCAACTGTCTATATAGCAGGATAGCACCCAGATATCAGTGTCTGGCAATATGACTATTCTCACACTGATGGTGAAGTGGTTAACAGGATCCAGTCCTATCACACATGGACCCAGGTAATTCTGTACATCCAACAGAACACAATCTCCACTCCAGGTATAAAAGTCATCAATTACTGTTGATATTAAACATAAGCACATAATCATGGGTAAGGCTAATGCCCCGCTCCCTCCGTCAGCGCTCCCGCACTGCAGACAGGCGGGGCGCTGACATACACAGACCGCGATATGCGGTCTGTAGGGAGCGGGAGGTGGGCGGGCGTGGGAGGGAGTGGGAGGCTTGAGCGGTAGGGGGGGCGTGGCTTGAGCGGAGGGACCCGCTACTCTTCCCCCCCCCCCCCTCCCTCCCTCCACGGGCTCGGGCTGGAGCTGCTGATTGAAGTAATCACAAGCAACACACACACTCATACACACACGCAGGCTCACACACACACACACACACGCAGGCAGGCACTCCACACTCCTCCCCACTCCCCGAAGCCTCTCCTCCTCCCGAAGCCTCCCCTCCTCATTGGCTCACAGCCACACCACGTGACGCGTCGAAGCTAGGGATTACAATTCTCTTGTATCCCCTAGCGGCTGACACGTCACAGCGTGTAGTGAGCTGTGCAGCCAGGGGGTACCGGGACTGGCTTGGGAGGATTCCCCTGCTGGTGGGGAAAGCCCATGCAGCCACCCGCGCCGCCGGGCGCAGCGGGTCACAGCCCTAAGGCATTAAGTATTAAACCCAGCAATGTATATATGCACAATAAACACACAGCAGTGTCGCCTAGGTAAATACCATATGATTCCACCATCACAACCTTCCAGTAAATATAATTTAGTTGTATAATCTCATGATTCCAGCGTCACAACAGTCTAGTGCACATAGAAATTGATTATGTATACTGTTTTAGAATATTCATTGTGTATGCGTTGTTGTTCTTGTTGAAATAAAGTTTTATTATTTTGGCCATTTGTAGGCTTTTAGTGGCAACCGTCCTCCTACAGTGTTGGGAGCGGTTACTTTGTGTACTTAAATTAGCCATTTAGACCATTTTATCTGGGAGTAATTAACCCCTATATAACATAGCTGCCCCGGAGTGCAATCAAAGAGGGATCTTTTGGGAAATTTTTGCGATTTACTTTGTATTTAAGTGTAGAATTATCATCCCTTTTGCACTGGCTGTGTTTTGATCTATTTTCACAGCATAAATACTTGGTGAGCGGTCTACCACAAGTTGTGTTAAACTTTTTGTTACAGCTGTTTACAGCTTCCAGACGCTCCCCTCCTCATCTCTTCCTGTTGCTCTGACGCTGTGTCCAGGGTTGGTGCGAGCGTTCGTACTGCGTCGCCCACGCCTGTAGCAGGAGATATTTGTGGCCTAGGGGTAGACGCGACAAGGTGGTGTGCCGGAGGTGTGACCGTGGCGTCCCGGAGCTGGTTCGCCCTCATTGGGCGAACCGCTCATGTGATCCGGCTGTCACGCGACAAATTTTATTTGTTTTCTTGCGCATCGTGAGAGCCGGTGCTCTGCATTGCGCGGTCGCACGCTCTGTGGCCTGCGTAAGAGGCATGGCATTTTGTTTGCGCGCTCACGCTCACCCTGTACGCGGCCTGATGCAGACAGCAGCGCGGCTGGAAGATAGGGAGGAGCGTATGACCGCTCTGTGAGACACACACACACACTCAATCACAGTGCAGCTCTGTCAGTCAGCTTATACAGTACAGGCATACCCCGCATTAACATACGCAATGGGACCGGAGCATGTATGTAAAGCGAAAATGTACTTAAAGTGAAGCACTACCTTTTTCCCACTTATCGATGCATATACTGTACTGCAATCATCATATACGTGCATAACTGATGTAAATAACACATTTGTAACAGGCTCTATAGTCTCCCCGCTTGCACACAGCTTCGTTACAGGTAGGGAGCTGGTATTGCTGTTCAGGACGTGCTGACCGGCGCATGCGTGAGTTGCCGTTTGCCTATTGGGCGATATGTACTTACTCGTGAGTGTACTTAAAGTGAGTGTCCTTAAACTGGGGTATGCCTGTACAGCTTTAAGGTGCCAGAGGTAACCTTTTAGGCTCAGGTTTTTCCGTGTCTGTTATACTTTTACCAGTCTTCCAGAGTTCCTTCTAAAACAAAAGAAATACTGAGAGGCCCATATCTGTCTCAGTAATAAACAGCATGAAGGTGCCTCCTCACAGTAGTGCCCTCAGAAGGATATTTATTAAACTGCGGTGGTGTTGGTCGGGGGAAGGGGGAGTGGGGAGAGAGAGACTATTGCACATTGACTTCAGTGGGAGTTTCTATGTGATATTGCCATTATGGACACTATCTCCATTTAATGAATAATGAATAACTCCACAGAGATTTACAATGTAAGTGAAAGGTTTGTATTGATACAATACAAGGAAACAAGCAGCTAGCATAAACATTAGGAGATAAGGAGACGGGAACATTTATAGTATTGACTGTGTAAGGATGAATAGGGGTAATAATAACTTCAGGGGCTACGTCAATGCTTTGTTTCTTTTTAGAAAACCGTTTATTGGGAAGATGCTGAACAAATGCTGCTGTATTTTCATAGGATCAGGAAAGGGATTCTACTTGGGAAGGGACTTTCTATATACTACAGGTGCCGATTCTGTAGATTGAAGGAGCTGTGAAAAGCTTCTGTTTCTCACCCCCTGGCTAAAAATGTTACGGTCTAGGACATTTAGTCATGGCCGCTTTGCTGCGACTAAATGGCTGCCGGCGCTTTGCTGCCACTCTGCTGCTGCCACTAAGGTGAGTAAACTCCCTACCCTAAGCCCTTACCCTAAAACCCCTACCTAAACTCTAAAACCCTTACCGTAACCAATAATCAAACTTGCCTTCGAAGCGGCAGACAACGGAAGTTCCAGCACCGAATCGGCTGCAGCAGAGGCTCCGTCTGCGCAAAGCGGTGGCGGCCATTTGGTCAGGGCGAAACGGCCGCGTCCAAATGATCCTTTCTGAAAATGTTAGGCCTGTTTTTCCTCCAAATGATCTACATATCTAATTTTACTTGTAGAGATTTAGACTGTTTTAAATCTATAGAAAAATATCAATAACGGCAAATGGTGATGTGTAGCATAGAGCTGGCAATTAATGGCACTATGCAATATTTATTCAGTCTGTCTATTTTATGATGCAAGTCTTTTTCAACATTGTTGGATAATCCTGTTGTAAGTATTCTCAAGCCAATGGTGATCCTGAAGACTTTGAAGCTGGTCTGCCGAATGCCTCAACCAGTTCTTTCCTATGTTAAGTGACTCGTACAGTACATCATTGTCGATTGCTGTGTGTTGGAGACTCCTGTTTAGATTCATGTTCGTAGTCTAAATAGTTACGGATATATGGTGCGTGATGGACATTTTAGAATTTATGCCCATAGGATTATAAACATTGTCGGACATGTCTTTGTCTCTCTTTCTCTCCTATCGTCTTCCATACTCCTCCTCTATCCCTCTCACTCTCTATCCTTCTCCAGCCAACAAAAATGTCAAGCAATTCGTAAAAACGAGTGATACATTTTCAAACAATTGAACCGTTGAAGTTGACTAAAGTTTAGTGAACTGCTAATTTTGCAATACAGGGTAATACGTTATGTATGTCCATTGAGCCATTCAAGCGCCAAAATCCCCTATGCAGTATTATAACTTGCAGAAAAGCATTTGCACGTTTGGTAATGTGAGAAATCATTATTAGGAACATCTAAACCTGTAATTGGAATTTAGTTGAATATGGCCCAATTTTTATTCAAAGGTGCTATCTCACATAGCTGACTAGAAAACATTTGTTGTACCAATGTAATTGGCTTCCCTAAAGACACCTAAGGCCGAGTCCATAGGACAGGCCGCGCTGAGCCGTGTGGACGCTCAGCGCTGAGCCCCTGCATCCTCAATGAGGATGCCTTGAGAGGGGACTCACGCGAGCGTCCGCAGGCGTGCTGAGGCTTTGGAATTTTCAGCCGAAAGCCAAGCTGTTTTTCAGCGCGCTGTCGGCTGAAAACATCCAATCAGCCTGAAGCAGCGTCAACGTCACGGCGCCGTGACGTCGGCGCCGTGACGTTGACGTCAGTGCATCGCGGGCGATTGGCCCAGCGACGTCACTGCCCCGCCTCCAACCCCCGGCTCCCTTCGCGCACGCTGGCTCGCCAGCAAGTCCATGGAATCGCGCAGATTTCAGCAGGCGAGCCTCAGCGTCAGCGTGGCTCGGAACTCCTCACCCCTCCTATGGCCCCAGCCTAAGAATGCTACTTACAAACATGTGGCTGCTTTTTTTAGTTTTTAGGTAGACATTAATTACTAGTAGATAATTTGATTTTAGGGGTCTCTGAATGTGGAAGTGTTTTCTTTAACCTTATCCCAACCTGTCCTTATCCGTGAGCCAGTAAAGATAAGTGAGGGGTGGGGGGGGGGGGGGGGGAAAGAGTGCTGTGATTGCAAGCTATTACTGAAGACACATTGACATCACACAACAGTAGCCAGAGGAAATAAAACCTGTCTCAAGACTTGCTCACCTTGTGTACATCGGTAAAAAATACCCTTAAAGCAGCAGTAAGCATTTTTATTAAAAAAACAAAACAAAAGTTTTTGTTTTTACTACAGGATTGAAGCAATCCTGTAAAGAAGAATAAAAAAAAGTGAAACCCATATTGCAGTTTTAAACATGTATCTGGCATTATTACACTTTGATCCTAGGAGTGATTTTCCTCTTTTAAGGGTTTCACAACCTTCAGAATACTGGGTTAACAATAAAACCCTGCTGAGTGCATCTACAACGTTTTAAGTGGTTAAAGACCCTTACCTATGATATTTTGCGTTTTATAATGTCCCCTTAGTGAGCCTTCCACATTTCTTTTCATAAACCTGCTTCCAGTATTTGAATGCATCTATATTAAAACAGTCACGCCACAGAGCAAATATCTCCGCAGTCAGCGCTTGGGAGTGTATGTCATGTAGCAGTCCATAAAAGATGAGAGCTTCACCTTGAAGGCTGGGCAATAAATCCAGCTCTTTCGAGTCTAACAAGCTCTATAACACTGAGCAAGAAGCTGCAGCTAGAATCCTAAGTGTGGATGTTTGATGCTCTGGCTTTATTCCTCTCTAGTGAAAATGTATTAGTTAGCATGTACAATACTGGGATCCGTTGGGCTCTATGTATCAAGGCAAAAAACATTGAGCACTGACACATGGCAATTTTTAAATGATTTGTTCTGACGACATAACAAAAGTAGCAGTTAAAGGAATTAGTATGTTGACTAATGGGTAAATTCGATATATTCCAATGCAGTCTATTTATTTCTTTTTACACCCAAAAATCACTATTCACTTCAATGGAAATTTTCTGCTGAAACGGCTAATTTGGTGCATTAACCCCAAAAGGCCCAGATTCACCAACTGGGGATAAGCTATGAGCCAACGTATGTCTCATTTTACCTTTTGGCTTGGTACTGCTTAGTAAATATATACTAATGTGCAGGAACAGACCTCATGCGCACGCAGGTTAGCCAAAATAGTAGGTCTGTCCAGTATTCAACGGTAAGATATATGGAAGCGCGAGGAGGTTTATGGGCGGTTTTCACTTTACCTTCAATGTTTACATTAGAGAGTAGTGGGTATCTCCTCCTTGATTTATCAGTCTGTCTGTTTACAGTATGTAATAGAGTACTGTTTATATGTCTAAATCAGGAGTAACCAACCCTTTTATGTCCAAGGTCACGCTTGAGACTTCAGGAGAGAGTGGTGGCACCAACCAATTAACGCAGAAAATACTTACCAGGGGGGGAGGCCTCCAGTGCCGAGCTGGTCCCACTTGCGGATATAAGTTGGGCCTGACTTCTGGCACAATAGAGCGGCACGGAGCAGCTGTCCGTAGGTCGCGGGCACCCACAAAAGGCTTGGTGGGCACCATGGTGCTCGTGTGCACCCTTGGTCTAACTTAACTAAAGAAAGTAGCAATAAAATGGGAATATGTAACTTTGGTAAATGGGACCAAAAACATTGTGCAGAAAGATAAAGGATTTTATGTAGTTTAAAGTTCAAGTAGCCCTATTGGGACTGGAGAAATGTAGATTTGTTGTGATGCCTTTAAAGTAGGGGTGCGCAAACTTCTTGTCTGCGCACTCCTACCTGCTGCCATCCACCCCCTTACCTTTTTCTTCAGTGTTTTCTGATGTCACAACGTCATGAGACCCAGCGGCATCATTTCAGGGCGCATCGCCAGAAGCTCGGGAGACGATTTACAGAAACCTCTAGCGCTGCTCTGGAATTTAAATGTTGTGGGGAAGAGCACGGGACCTCTGTCGGCTATATATCTTAACCTAATATCCAGCCTTCCTGCCTCTCTCCTGTCTCTCCTACAATCTATCCTAAACGCTGCTGATAGAATCAATTTACTCTTTCATAAATCTGTCTCCGCGCTGATATCCCTCTCCTGGCTTCCAATCAAATTCTGTATTACTCACAAAATTCTCCTCACTTTTTAAGGCTATACACTCTTCTGCCCCTCCTACTTCTCAGCCCTAATTTCTCGCTAGACACCTGCCCGACTCTTGCGCTCTGCTCATGAATGTCTTCTGTCTACCACTTTGGCGTCTAAAACCCTCTCCCATCTAATACCTTAGTCGCTGCCCCACACCTGGAATGCCCTTCCCTTCAATATCTGACTAGCACCCTCTCTATCCACCTTTTAAGACCCATCTTAAAACACACCTTTTTAACAAAGCATATGAGTAGCTCTGCTTGCTGATACTATACACCTCATACATTTACCTTGACTCCTTGCAGACTCACTTACCAGAAAACCCTCCTACTGTCTCTCTGTTATTCCCACTTTCCACTTAGATTGCAAGCTCTTTGGGGCAGGGACTCCTTTTTCTAATGTTGCTTTTATCTCAAGCACTTATTCTCATTATGTGTTCTATCATTATGTCTTGTGTATTACTCCTGTGAAGTGCTATGTACATGGATAGCGCTACATACAATACATAGATACAATACTGTACATACAAGTGTCTGAGAGGTTACAACAATACTCCAGAGCCCAGTGTTGTTTTCAGGTTACCATGGTAATCTAAAAAAAAAGATTGACTTAATCTACTTTTTTGAATCCCTAAAATAACTGGTTTCCCCCCCCCCCCCTCTCCCCAAGTTGGAGGACTTGATCAAGATACCAACATTATTAGAGTTCAACTCCTATAGACTTCTGGGGGGAGGGGGGTTGTGGCCTTAAAAGCAGAAAGAGGAGGCTTAAAAGAGCTGTTACCTTTTACTGAAGAGGGTTTCTGACAACATCACATTTTCATGAGCTGACCATGTTAAAGGAGCTTGCCATTCTTCGCCCCCCCGAATCCCCCCAACCACGTTTTTAAAAATGATTTTTTTTAAAATAAAGGTTGTGGCAGAAAAGGTGTTACCTGTACTTTTTATAGAAACGCCAACACAAGTAAAAATAGAATGCAGAACTGCTCCTTTAAAATGTAGGACTAGGGCTCACTTTATGAAATGATTTTGGACATCTTGCGATCAATGTAGCAGTGATTATTTGTAACTAATACTGAAGGCAAGAATCTTTTGTAAGTGCTATAAACTTACAGTACTCAAATGCAATCTTGGCATTGTTCTGTTAGTTCTGCTATTCAGTTGTATTCTAAAAATGCTTTGTGAACAGAGCAAATTCAGTTACTGTACTGAGTTGGCCCTCTTTCCATTGTTATGAATTGTAGACAATGAGAAGCAGAATGGGCGTATCCAATTAGTTTGAGATACAGTAGTTAGAAAAATCATGAGCTGTAAATAGTGTGTTAAACAAATACATAATTTGAAGTTTTGGTATTATGGGATTAGAAAGGGAGATGTGCAAATTGTGGATGTTGAAAATGTTTCGAATGTCACTATCTTGATGACTTGAATGCATGAACTCTACACACACACTAATTATAACTGATTCCAAGTTTTACAGTTCTCCCCCCTCCTCTCCCTAACTATAGAATTTATTTATAAAATATTTTACCAGGAAGTAATACATTGAGAGTTACCTCTCTTTTCAAGTATGTCGTGGGCACAGAGTTAAGAGAAATACATGGTTACCAATACAGTTAAATAAATGAACAGGGTATACATTATATACAAGACATTGCATGCACAGTTAAAGAAAATATATATTATAGGCGAATGAAACAGTTACAGACCAGATTAAAATGTGTGACAGCCTTAGATTTGAAAGAACTTAAACTGGTGGTGGATGTGAGAGTCTCTGGTAGGTTGTTCCAGTTTTGGGGTGCATGGTATAGCTTGTTAATCACACAAAGCAAGGCCTAATTCAGCAAACCGTGCCTGCATTGCTTACAAAATAAGTGTCAATTTCTTTGCCAGCCAACTACTTAATAAAGAAATTCGAGAACTTGTAATAGGTCCAATATTTCCTGAATATGAGGCAGTTCCCAGGGTTATGCAAGCCAAATAAGGATTCTCGCATGACATTTTCAGACGGTTTCCCTATTCCTGGGTTCCACATGATAGAGAAAAACAGTCACCCGGGTAGTTTCCTTTATGGTGAGCCCATTAGTGAAGAGGACTATGGAATGTACAGTATATTTATTCCTAAGGCTGCGCTTAGTGACGCAACGCCGCTTCAAAACAAATGCATTGAATCTGTAGCAGGCGCGACAGAGAGACGTGAATCTCTGTAGTCAGTAGAATTTGATTTTTACAGAGACGGTCTCCTCATGTGACAGGCTGTAACCAATCAGATAGCTTCTGATGCAGGGAGAGGATGTGTGGTGTGGTGTGTGTGTGTGTGTAGGGCCGCCAACAGAAATCATGGGGCCCAGGACAAATGAAAGGAGCAGCCCCCAACCCATAGCGCACCTACCGCGGAAATATTTTTTTAGCACGTAACTTTTGCTTAATCCCACAATACATATAAAAATACCCCCCACCCCCAATACATCTATAAGTATCCCCCAAATACATCTACAAATATACCCCAACCCCCCCATACATATATAAAATACACCCCCCATACATATATAAAATACACCCCCAATACATATATAAAAATCAGGCTTACGTTGGTGATGATCTCCGGTCGGGCTGGTGGCTGCAGGGGGGGGTGGGGTGGCGGGGGCCTGGTGGCTGCAGGGGGGGTGGGGGTAGTGGCGGGGGCCTGGTGGCTGCAGGGGGGGCGGCAGCTGGCGGGACTGCGGGGGTCTGGTGGGTGGCAGGACTGCGGTTACTGCCGGCCCTGCCCCGCTGCAGGCACCTGTCAGTCCCACAATGGCTGCTCATGCGCGCGCCGGGCCTCCCTCTCACGCCGGCTCGCCGGAAGCTTAGCCCACCGGGTGCAGCGTTTTATTTATTTTGGCCAGGGACGCCAACACCGACAGACACCCGTGTGTGTGTGTGTGTGTGTTGAAACACACTATATGAACAACTTTAAAATAGTAAATTGTCCCGTAATTTAAAGTAAAAGTACTGTAAATTCAGCATACAAACAGAAATTACAACTCCTCTCCATTTCAGCCTTCCCCCTTGCTCTTGTCCCTGTCCCTCTGCCTTCCGTTTCTCCCCTTGTAGCAAGAGACGTCTCCCAAACTCAAATTACAACTTTTGCTTGGGCTACGGAGACGTGAGACATCATCCGTAGCCGTAGCCGGCACTATAAGCGCAGCCTTATATTGGTAACTTCCACTGATGTCGGAATTACTTATTATTCAACTGACGTGTTGTATTATTTTTCTTTTACATAGTTGCATAGTAGATGAGGTTGAAAAAAGACATGCGTCCATCAAATATGCTACATTTAGACGACAGATACTTTATCTTATATCCGTACTTGCAGTATATTGATCCAGAGAAAGGCAAAGAAAAAACCAAGTGACATGATATCTCTTTCCCTTCCTGACTCCAAGAATTAGCAATCAGATTACTCCCTCGATCAACATCCTTCCCGTGTTTACTTATAAATATACTTTATACTTTTATAAATATAAGTATATTTACTTTGATATATCCCTTTTCCTTTCTAAAAAGATGTCCAACTTGTTTTTTTTTTTTTAAAGATATCTATTGTATCTGCTGTCAGTCTCCATGGGTACTGAATGCCACATTTTAACTGCCCTTACATTTCCTTTGTTGCTGGTGAAATCTCCTTTCCTCCAACCTTAAGGCTGTGTCTATACTTACTCAGACGGAACGGAGGGGAGGCGCACCCACGCTGCGCGATCACATGTATCGTCCTCTTTGAGGTTGCCTATAGATGGCGCCAGCGCGCACATCAGACAGAGCTCAGAACGGCGCGAAATTCAAGAAGACAGAGACAACTGATTTTTTGCGCGATGGCATCGGGATGTGAGGTAGGAAAGTGATGTCCCCACCAGAACGTCATTGACACGCCTCCAAATTTTTATTGCCACGCCCCCAAATTGCGCCCGCTGCATACCCTGCAAAGCCATAAAAACGCTCAGGCTTTAGCAAGAGTATTGCAGTGTGTGTGCGCCTCCCCTCCGTTCCGCTCTGTCTGCCTGAGTATAGACGTAGCCTAAGGGATAAACCAGAGTCCTTTGTACTTCCCTCGGGATGAATAGTTCTTTTGAAAGCTCCTTGTATTGTCCCCGAATATATTTGTATATGTGACGGTGAGGGGGTAACCAGGCTCACAATAAAGGTTTAAGCCTGTTTGGAACCCCAATACATGGAGAGGTAACCAGAGTGTCAGCTCTTGAGCCCAGTGTTTGTACATGCATAATCTGTAATGTGTGGGAATAAAGTATTTTATGTGTTTTTACCTTTCCAGGAGTGCCAGCAAGCAGAGATTGCTGTGGTATGAGTTTCAAGGGGGGGGGAGGGGTTGCGGAGAAAGTATAGTCAGAATGTCCCTCTGTAGCCGGGGTCCAGAGTTGCTGGATATCCATAAATGTACCTGGGAATTATGAGTAGGCACATTGTCCCGGCAATATCTCCCCTTGAAATCGTTTTCACGACTCACCACTAGGGGTTCCCTGCTTGAGCACGGACCAGAAAGGTAAAAGGGACATAGGGATGTGAGGTGTCCCTGAAACAGTCAAGGGATCCCTAGGTTAATAGGAATGACCAGTAAATGCCCAGGTCACCCAGAACCGGTCGGTATAGGGGTTCTGAGGTGCTCCAACCATACATATAAGGTTGTGAGGGGATTCTTAGAATCCATACTAAGTCTAGGCAATTGTGTGTGGTGAATATGGCTAGTGAAAAATAAAGTGCAGCCTTTTATTTTATTTCCCATACCAGAAAGACTTGGGTTTTTAAAGTGTATATTTTATTAACAAAGGGTGTTAAGTACACACATGCTTTGAGCTAGAACTTTCAGAACCTGTTCTGACAGGCCACTGGGTCTACCAACTTGGTGCCAGTAGGTCTGACAGGACATCGGAGATGAAAGCCACAGAGGATGTCTGAGGTGTCAAGACCATTTGGGCAGGAGGGAAGAGCTCATTACCCAAGTCCTGAGATGAATGGAAGTTCTCCGAATTTCTATTTGCCCTACCAGACTTGGAGGAGCCCAACCCAGCATGTGGTTTCTGAATAGCAAGTGGCTGAGGTGGCAACCTTGCACATGCCCTTGGCAGATTCAGCACCCCCACTTGCCCGGCTTCACAAGACAAGCATCGCTCCGATTGGCTGGTTAGGAAACACCCATGCCCGGATTGGCTGCAGGGTTTTGTGAATGAAACTCAGAAGTATTATAAACAAACCCCTTAGCCAATCAGATCTGTAGATTCTAAGCACCCAGTCCAGCAAATAAATTAAAGTTCTCTGGAGAGAGGGCAGCGGTGGCGTCTGGAATTGCAGGCTGATTTCAGTTCCAGGACATTTCAGGCTAGGTCCCTGTCAGGGTAAGCTTTGGATTTAGAAACGCCTGCACCTAGGAAAGTATAGTTTTCACCTCCAGGCCCCCAGTAAGCGTGTCTTTTCTTATGTAGTTTGTGTAACATTGTGTGTCTGCCTTTTCCTGTGAATAAATTTACAATTTATTTCATTTACCTGTTTCTCAATGTATGATCCTGGTAAAAAGGTGTAAATGCCTGGTCTCCGTGACAGTATATTGTTATCATATCTGCTCTCAGACACCTTTTTCTAATGTAAATAAATCTACTTTAGTTAGCCTCTCATAAATTAGATAGTAATCCCCCTTTTTTTTTCTCCAATATCTGTTGGATGTGGTTTAACTATAGTCCTTTATCCCATGGTACAATACTATTAAAAGTAGTGTCTTTCTAGTCGTACATACTGTATCCCCAACTACAAGGCCATTTCAAATTAAAGTATCAATACAAGTGGGGTTTGTTCTGGTCTTATTCGGTGCAGGGCAGCTAGTGTCATCTGCCCATTTGCATTGGAAAACCTGGCAGAAGATGCGTTGTAGTCAGTTAATCTC
Source organism: Ascaphus truei (assembly GCF_040206685.1). NCBI lineage: Eukaryota > Metazoa > Chordata > Amphibia > Anura > Ascaphidae > Ascaphus > Ascaphus truei. Next base: position 148,781,573 of record NC_134487.1, read on the forward strand.
ATAATCGACAAACCAAGGCAACCGTGATTGTTTTTCTTTAGCAGGCTTTTTTATTTTCCAGCAACACAATTTTAACGTGCTCTGGATACGAGGCAGTAGATGGCTGAGAGGAGGTAGTACTATACCGTTCAAGTTGCTGTTGGCTTGCAAGAGGTTATCTGTTTTCTATAGCTGGCTGCTTTAAGCTGTTGGCATTGTGTTTTGTGTTCTTTTGTTAGCGAGAAATTACTATCTTAAAGGATCTGGTCACTGAGGCGGAAGAACCCATTGCTACCACAGTGGAAACTTAATGAATCACTTTATCGTGCTATTACCAAAACTTGCTACATGTGTTAACAAGATAAAATTGTAAGTTCCTTGCACATTGTGCCACTACAGTGCTGCATTGTTACAAAGAAATGACATACAGATATTACTGTTAATCCCTTCCTCTCTAGGAACAGTTCTATAATTGCACAGTGAGAATTTAACCAGTGCAGAGTAGATAAACCGTCAACACCACCGGCTTCAGATTATGCTGACAAAAGTATATTGGAACCATAATTGCTTACAAAATGTGAAGTCTTTTTGCAGTCATTTCCCGCTTGGTTGAAATGCTAGAAGTAAATGGTCGCATGCATGTAAATAAGGTAGTTTTGCACGATTTGTGGCCAACGTCTTTTTTTACTTTCCAATTCTGATAATCTTCAGCAGAGTGGACATTGTATGTTAGGCTGAGGCCCCGGTAACTCCGCTGCAACGCGCGCCCGCGAGATTTACGGCGTGTGCAGCCGATTCCCTGGTCTGCAGCTCAATGCAGGAAGAGAGACCGGGGGGGCGTGGCGGGGGAGTGACGGGGCGCGGCCATGACGTCACCCGGCAGGTTCGCCCTCATTGGCGGGCGCTGCAGTAGGCAGCGGGGTCAAGGCCTAAGGTCCCATATAGGCTGCTGAAATATTTTTTTGTGTGTTTATTTTAAAATTACAAGGTTTTTTTTTTTTTCATTAGGATCAGTTTGTAATAAAACATTTGAGACTATCTAATCATTATTGCTAAGTATCAGTACGAATGCTTGGATAGGCTTGTTGACAGAACATTTCCATAATGTATTTGTTAACATTTGCTGGCTTCCAAGCCAAAAAAAATCTTATTTCAGTTTTACTCTAATCTGAAACATAGCTAAAGAATGGAAATTCATAGTAACAAAAGTCTATCACGTAGGCATTTAAATTATTGTAGAAGGATGTATAAACAACGCACAGTACACTGCAGGATCCCTAACCACATGCATCATTTGGGTAACTGCTGAGTAATTCATATTTGGTGGGAGTACAATCCTTTTTTTAAGATCTAGTTTACTTTTTAGTCATACGAAACAAATTGGTAGGGCTAATGATAAGGACATTTTATACCATAAATGACAGCAGTAACTTGGCTGTGCTAACATGCTTAATCGCATTATCCCTCCCAACCATGCCGTCTCCTATCAAGTACTTAATTTTCCCTACATGGTACAAACATTTTGGAAATACCTACAACAGGCGTACTTTCTATCGCATGATCCCATAACTTTGCAATTGTAATGTAACAATATGGCAGAAACTACATTTCATGTTTGTAATGCTTTTAGAATGTTGGTAAAACCACATACAAAACCTTATTGCCTTGTTTTTGGGGGCTCTAGTGAATCATTGCTCACAACACTTACTGCACAATGCATTCTTCCTGCGTCTTGACCATAAGCAGCCTTTATCCCTTTGAAAAGGGCTGCCGTGTCCAATGACAGGCACGATCCAGAGGTAGGAGCTCTAACACTACCAGCGGACTATAAACTTGGGACTAGTGCACAAAAAAAAAAAAAAATATATATATATATATATATTCAAAAAATAAATAGACGATACCGTTCAGTGGCTAAAGAAATGCTTTTATTTGTGCGAGCTTTCGAGATACACTGATCTCTTCTTCCGGCGATGTTACAATGAATGAAGCAAGCAAAGGGTATACTTTAAAAACAGTGTCTCTTGGAATGTTCTCTGTGCTTGTCCCTCCCCGTGTGTGGATGTGATTTATGGGTAGAGGCTATATCCCCTGATGAAATCCGTCAATCGGAAGAAACGCGTACACGTAGGGCACGTGGTTTCAAGGAGCTACGTTTGGTGGAATAGCTCGTGCGTTTGCTGCCAGGAGAGGGAGGACGCTCCCTGAGCCACACACGGCATCTAATGCTGGAACAGACTGTATACCTGAATTTCTGGAGGGACATCTGACTGTGATGCACCGGTAGCAGTGAGGTCTGATGTACTGAAGTAAACATTTGGCGAGCAGCTACTTGTTGGCGCATGGGTTTACCTATACAATGCTTAATTTGCATTGACAAATTGTGAGTGTGCATTTGTCTTGTGATTTTTTTATTAAAATTTTGTTACCAGATTTTACACATGGATCGGGCGCTTTTTGTCTTGTTTCTCATATATATATATATATATATATATATATATATATATATATATATATATATATATATATATATATATATATATATATATATATATATATATATATATATATATTCTACATGTAGCCCTGGTAAGATTATGGGCTATATTTCTATCCTCCTCCTGTACAGTAATCCCTCATAAGGGCAGGTTTGCCAGTATTTATCATGGGTTTTCCCCACCTCAAGCACTTGCCCTGAAATGGTGAAGGTAGGTCACCTGACCCTGTGTCCAATCAAGAGACACAGGGGCGGGGCCTGCTGAAATCATAAAGAGCAGTGCACTTCCTATTTAGCAGAAGTCTAGAGTGGAGTGAGAAGGAGTTGTAGTTCTAGTTATTAGAGTGGCGAAGAAGGTGAGAACCCGAGGAGCAGAGCTGATGGATAGGTGGATCAAGTATCTCTCATCCTGCCTAGGGGTGAGGGAAGAGCTAGCCCCACTCTGGGTGCCCCTGAGGCCCAGAGTGGAGGCAGGGGCATCCTAAGGGAGTACAGCTGGCAGCTTGTTCCTATGTGATACCCGTCTGTATGCGGTGGAGAGAGAGAGACAAAGAGCTGCTGCTATTAGAAAGAGACTTGTGTGGAGACTGGAATCTCTCATCCCTGGGAGGGGATTCTGCAGTAGGGATTCCGCCCCGTATCCCTGGGGCCTACTACAGATGGAGGCACTGCACCATTAGGAGAACGAAGGCATCCACCCCAGAAACCTGTCCTGTTGTCCCCCATGTCATCGCGGGAGACTCAGGCCCTCCTGTTGCCAGCAGGTACGCACCACATTCAGACACGTAGCCAGACCAAGAAACACCCTAGGGTACCCGACATGAGATTGGGTGGGGGTACATGGACTACATACATTATACAGCTCAAAAGTACGGTACATTACTGAGACAGTGGAACACAAGGGAAGAGTCAGAAATGGTGTGAGAGAGTGATCTGGGAGAAAAGAGTTACCTGGTATGGGGATGGGTTTTGTGTTTATGGTAGACGGGACATTCTTGTGATGGGTAGGTCTTTTGGTCAACTGATTCAAGTTGACATGCTCATTAATACAGCCACACTCCTTACCCTTTGAGCTACTGTTGAGCTCAGGAGAGAGGTGTGGAATGCAATGAGCACATTGTCATGGTAGACCAGGTCTTTTAACACAATTTATATTTAAGGGATCAGTCACAGGGCAAAACAAGGCAGTGAAATAAAATGAGGTTTATTTTGGATAAGACCTCGGAAACACACATTAATACAAAAATATACACACTTACGGGGTCTAGGGAATGAGTTCTACCTTTCCTAGGTGCAGAGAACCACTTCAAATGGGTTCAAATGGGTTTCCCCTGTCTGATATCCTGAAGCAGAGATGCAGAGTGCTGCACACAGCAGCCACTCTGACATGTACCTCGAACTGGTCACAGTCCAACTCTACACTCCTTCCCAGAGTGTCTCTCAGATGGTCTCCATACACTTTCCCAGAGATGAACAAGTGCTCTGATCAGCAGTGTTCCTTATATACCCCTTGGTGGCTATCCTTATACATTGAGCAATGATAGGCAGCCAAGAGAAACAGTGCCTTGTGCTCAGACCTGGTAACTGATTCTATTAACTAGTGCCCTCCCTTTGTTCTGTTTCTATCTTTTCTCTAGAACAGTTCGGTGAAATGGATTGCTTAATCTTTCTCCATTAAAATGACAGGCACATAACGTAATTTCCATTTGCAGGGCTAACATGTTAACTTCATCACCCAGTATCTAAGCTGGGGGGAATTGCTGAAACAGGAAAAAATACAGACATAAGGTAATTATGTAAAAGACAGGACTTAGAATTACTGCTAGCCCAAATCACATCACAGAACAATGTTGATGCACTGGGAGATTGCATTTGCAGGGAATAAAGAATACAGGCTTTGAAATACGTTCCTTGTTCTCCCCCAGATATTAAATTACATTTGGCTGAAATAAGCCTTACATAGCTGGCCAAGTTACATGGATTTAGGGGTAAATAGCTGTGATTTCTCTGTATTAGGTCCCACAGCTACCCCTACCATTACACACATTATCATTAAATGGCTGAGATTGGGTAGGCTCTGATCCGTGACAGCAATGCCAGTCCAACCCTGCAAGTTGAGCGATTTAGAAGTTGAGGGGGGCAAAAAAGGTCCCCCAGAACAAGGGAGACAGTTAAGCGGCCTCTTCTTAGTTCTATTATATAGTAACGCTGCCATTGGATATATAAATGATATACTGTACTTCTATCTTCCCACAAACTGAGTTTCACCATGCCTTAAGTCAGCGGTGCGCAAAGTGGGGGTGCAACATTTTTCTGGGGGGCGTGGCGTTGCAGGGGCCCCGCGCTCATCCCCCAAGGCATTAAATGACGGGGGATCGCGTGAGGCCTCTGCAACGCTATACTTGCCTTGTCTCTGCAGGCGTCAGGACTCGTGTCCATGGCAACGCGGTGTCAAATGACGCCGCGTGGTCATGTGACGTCACACATCGCGGGTCACGTTATGTCACATGACCTGACACCGCGCAAGGTAAGGGGGGCGCGCACCACCGGAGGTGAAGAGCAGAGGGGGGCAGCAAAAAAAGTTTGCGCGCCCCTGCCTTAAGTGTTTTTTTTGTGCACTGTATTCCACAATACTTTGCAATTAACCGTAACTAACAGCTTAGTTTTTGGTATTTACAGTAGAGAGACTGTTAGTACATTCGGATGCTGTAATTATTGGGAATGATAATGTTCCTTGGGGATGGACCTCTGTTCTCTATATAGACACTTTAGAGGCTTGTTGTATATTTGCCGAAGTTAAACGAACGCTCGGCCATTTTTGGCCGCAAATCTCCATAAACAGCCACTTTGGCAGATATACAATTATTTGCTTAGACTTTTGTAAATATATACTTCTGTCTTGCTTTTGTCTTTTGGCAAGATTTAGTCATAAACATTTGTTAACATTGGTATAAATTCGGGATGTACAAAAAAAAATGGGGGCAAAGCAAATCTGAGGTAATTTGGTGACAATGGTGCCTTGTCAATGAACGTGGAATGAAGGAAAACGTGTTGTGAAAAATTTAACGAGCCAAATTTGAAGACCGTTGCACAATTCTGCTTTAATGGTCATTACAAAGGTACCTTAGTGGGAACACAGTGTTTTTGTGTTAATATGTTCTCATTTACACAGTTAGAAACAGGGCCCAGTGTTTCATGTCATACCCTTTTTCTCCAAGGGTGTTCCCTATGTTGTTACCGTGTTCTCAAACTCGCAAATATAAAAATTGGCAAAGAAAATAAACATTTGCTGTTGGTGAGCATTGCGTTGCATAACAGCGCAAATGCTAGCAGGCGCCACCAGCTCTGCATATTCCCACCATAACTATGCTGTTGGTGGTAAAAAAAAAGTGCTGTTTTGCAAATGGTCATTAGGTGACGCTGTATCCATTTAAAAGCCCATATGAGATGAGTGCCAGAACTGTTGTTATGGAAACATTTGTTTTTTGGTGAAGGATTCCATTTTGTGTTTTTAACAGAGTATGTTTGCATATAAATGAGATTTCAACAATGTTCATGTTTGCTTTGGAAATTGAAGCCCCGTTGGCTAAGATTCTGAAGTCCTACAATCACTTTATTCTACATTGAATGTTTTACTTTTCAAATTTAATAGATCCGTTTCCTTGATTTTATTATACACAATTTACACTATACATTAATGAAATAAAGAGGGTACTCCCTTAATTCTAGGAGGCAGTTGGAAGTAATCCAGTATTTAATATATGGGGTCTCAGTGAGAGATGTAGTGTAGGTGGTCATTCACTAAAGTGCAATAGCCATCCTTATACAGCTGTTCTAGTTAATGGCTCTCTGTGAATAATTGCTTGTGTACTTTAGCCTTCATAATTTCAAGTTTTCACAGCAGCAGTGGCTGTCTCATTCTCAAGTAACTACCTGTATTTGAAACGGATTTGTTTGATGCCTTAGGTTTTGTCCCCGCTGGCGCGGAGCGCGCTCATGCTTGTAGAGCTCTCCAAGCATGAGCGCCGGGTGTCCTTTAAATTTTCGCAAGCGCACGCGGGGGGGAGGGGGTGGACGCTGCAGGGGAAGCTGAGTGCGCAAGAAAGTTGAACAAATTTGTTTACCCGAGCGCCGGTGAGCGTGTGTGCCCGCGCATCGCGTGAGCAGGGACATGTGTGTGTGTGTGTGTGTGTATATATGCATGTATGTATGTCACCTCGTCAAGCACCGCCCGCTCGGCGAGCTCAGCGGGGACGCAGCCTAAGATAAAACCTGTCATATTTATTATTTAGGTTAGGCTAAAGCCATTCTTATTCACTTCAGCCCAATAACAAATAGAGGAGCTACTGTTAAAGACCCTTCTGTTAGTAAGTCATACTAAGGACACATAGCAGATCGCCAGGCACTGTCAAATGTTATCATGGTACAGCTCGACCCCATTATAACGCAATCCGTTACAACTCTACTCCGCTTATAACGAGATGCAGGCGTGGGTCCCAATCTTTGTATTTATGAATACTTTACAACACGATTATTTCTATCTTAAATACTTTATTGTGCAAATCATACAATTGTACATTATTTCTAACACGATCCGCGTATGATGCGATTCTTTGGACCCCAAGCACAGCGTTTATAAGGGGGCTGGGCTGTATTAATTTAATCCCATTATCTAATAGTGTCATACCGCAGTTCATACTGTATGGCCTTCGACAATGAAAACTGATTATCAAAACTTAGTCTTTCGTGCAGCTTGTTTCTGTTTGTTACTGAAGAGCCCCCTAGAGCTAAAGACTTTTCAAAAGTGTTAAATTAGTTACGTTGGCACATGACCTTGGGCCGCGATTATAGTGAACGCGACGGCGCGTGCGACTGGCAAACAAAGTGCAGCAGTTGATGCTGGATGGCCATAGTGCGCACAAGCGTTGGCGCGATGAAGTGTGACCGCATGGCAGACTTTTGAAAAGGCAAATCTTTTTGCCTGACAGCCGCGTCACGTGAAAGCGGTCCAGCCAATTGGGGTGAACCAGCCTGGTGACGCCTCTGCCACGCCTCCCCATCGCCTCCATCTAAAAGGATTGCTTGGCCGACAGACTAAATCATCGCTTGGCTGACAGGTGCGCACGACACCATGCGCTCCATCGCGCGCACACCTACTATAAACGCAGACTTGGGCTTGTAATATAGTGCACGCTGGCGCGTGTGTTGACACGCGCTGGTGCGTGTGCAGACGCGCACGGCGTTGCAAGTGGCGCGGGCGTTTCGTGTGTAGAGGGTGAGCGGTAATGCGCGCGGCTAGGTGGCGTCAGTGCTAGGCCGCACTGTGATTGGTTCAGTGCCGCGGCGACAGCGCGAAAATACAATTCTCTTGTACTTTCCCTCGTCTGCCGTGCCACGCTCCTGACCGTGCACATCCCTAGTATAGAAACGTCTGGCTAACACAGGCAATTATAATTGACGCGTGCACGGTAGCGCACGCACACTTTTACAGGCCTTAGGAGCCACAGTAAGTTAGAAAGCAGCTATGCTATGGCACAATAGCAGATACAGGGGTATTTCATTTGAATGCCTTTTAACCTAGGCTATCAGAGGGGCCAACAGCACATTGCAAAGCATCTGGCAGCAGAAGGGTTAAAACAGTAAGAGTAGCATGATCAATTGCATTTCTCAGAATAGCATGTGAATGTAGCTGGATAGACATTTAAGCTGTCTGTTATGAGATCATACTGACAAATAAGTGAGTGAATGTATGATCTTTTATTTTTTACGGAAGAAAAGAAAGAACAGTTTACCCATAATGCATCATGTTAAGGAGCATTTATGTCTTGCAGAACAAAACACTGTTACACTTCATGATCCAACCTATAAAATTAGGACAACACTTATTTTAATTAAAAGTGGTGCTTTTAACTAATTCCACAGCTATGTGATAATTCATTCTGCATACTGAAGTTGGGCTGCTCGCTTTTATGTTGCTAAAATCAAGCACTGGGTTTTACTTAGTTCATTGCTTTCTGTCTTTTTTTTTAAATGTCATGATAGATTGTATTAGGAGCTAAATTCACTAAATGGTGCTAAGCCTTCAAACAGACTCCCTTTCAATGAATGGTTCTTCGGGCATGCAAATGCTTGGCACTGTTTAGCAAATCTGAGCCCAACTGTAAAGCGAGCGGTTTCTCATTATTGTAACATGTACAGCAGGCCTGCACAACTCCAGTCCTCGAGGGCCACAAACATGCCAGGTTTTCAGGATATCCCTACTTCAGCACAGCTGGCTCAATTAGTGGCTCACATACTGAGCCACTAATTGAGCCAGCTGTGCTGAAGTAGGGAAATCCTGAAAACCTGGCCTGTTTGCGACCCTCGAGGACTGGAGTTGTGCTGGCCTGATGTACAGTATGTACATTCTCTTTTCACTCTAACATTTTGCTATCTATCCAGAACATGCAGTGCAATTTTTAGGTGCTGAAGTAATCTTTAATTGTGATTTTCTTTTAGTATCCAACACCCCTGGAGAAACAAGTTACAGCTATGAAAACAGTGGAAGAGAATACAGGTAAGAAACACTGTTCTGGGTCTATAGATATGTCTTTTGTGTTACACACAAGTTCACCTCTCCAGTGCCAAAGGTCCATGCAATCAATGTTGCTGCATTGAAACAATCTTTTAGTGCCATAAGTAGGTTACATTTGGTAGAACAATTACTTTTTCCCCCTTCTGCTTTATATAATATATACTTGTGGAAAAACCTTCCTATAAATATTTTAAATGGGTCTGTTATCTCTCATTTCTAATTGATGTATTATTTCTTCTAGGTTGTTGGTTGTTATGCCTTCAGAAGGGCCAACATGATAAATCTTCATAGAATAAATAAGTGTACAAAGCTTTTGAAATTGATATACATGAAAAATTTGACCTGTGAAATTTAGGAAGCTCTGCAGGTCAAACCTCTGCACACTATGATTTAATCTATGAATAACTCTCTTGTTCGTCGGTTAAAGATGTCACAACCCATGAGAAATGTCTTATAGAGTGCAATGTACGTATAGTGCAGCACAAACTGCCATCGGTTATGATGCGAGCATGTGTGATACTGTACCTACAACTTTCAGCAGTCAACCCAAGAGAGTTCTCTGCGCCTCTCTCCCTTTGTAGCCCTGACATACTGCACTGACGGAGTTGGCTGTCAGAGTACCACCATGGTGGCAGCTTTATCCACACAGTACAGATGGGGTTCTGTGTGTCTGGTGTTCCCTGCTGCCGACATGTCTGCCACAGATTTTTCTCTCCGTGAAGTGGGACGCATGCCACTGCAAAGCTTGATTTTGGATTGCTGGGACGCTGCCCAGAGTTACTTGTGGCATGGATTCTGCCTCCTCCATAGGTGCTGTACTTAAAGGTTTAAAGTAAGCCCCAGGGAGTCTATGTAGGTTTAATCTTTCAATTGTTTACCCTTTTTTATATATAAAAGATAGGTATATAGTTCATAATTGTTAGTATTCAGTACACCAGGTATTCAGCTGAAAAAGGGGTTTCTTGAACCTCTATGGAGACTGCTACTATGAAAAAAGCCTCAAGGAAAACGAAATACTGCACTTCTTGCGATACACTTGTGCTTCAAAGTAAGAAGCTTTGCTAAAAAGATGCCGCTAAAGAACAAGCAGAACTTATGTCTGACTTCCTATCATGGAGGAACGACTCAGTAACTGAAGGCATTGAAGCTGCTTCTTTTCAGTCGAGGAATTCTATACAAGCTAATCGGTAAACCGCTACATTTTTCTGACTACACCACCTGACTTCTCATGGCCTATAAAAAGGCACCTGTCATTCACAAGTTTGTTACCCTGGAGTCAGGTTCTCTATTTCACTGCTGCATGGAATCTCCCAGACTTGCTGCTGGCTATTATGAAAACCTACTTTCGATTTCGGCTGTCCCATTACTTTGCTGGTCTTCGAATACGCTTCGGTTTACCGCCTGCACTGACCTTGGATTGTCTGCCTGCTCGTTCCTGAATTCTCTGCCTACATCGCACTATGCATCCAGACTCCTGGTTCCAGCTACCAACGAGCATCCTTATTGAGCCGGTATTCTAAACTCTCCCAGTGGATTCTCCTTTTGACCTTGACAATAAGCGGACACATGAACACTCTATCCTAGATAGACCTCCTGCCTCATCTTCAGAAGTTGAAAGGAACCTTTCCTCTGCCAAAAGGGCTGGAGGCCTTGTGACTGAATACACACATCTGCACCAGACTCCCCCGGGAAGCTTTATCACGCACTAGCACTGTTATCTCCGATTTGATGTACGTACAGGCCCGGAAAACGAAGGAAATGAAACGGAACACAAGCCAGATTTCAAATTCCTTTGTCTTGGTTTATTAAGCATAGGGTAATGATTTTTATACAGAAAAATAGAAAGGTTTGGTTAGAGATGTAACGTAGGTGTAACCTGGGTGTGGCTTGGGATAGAGGCGTGATTTACGGGCAGGACATATTAGTGGCGTGATTTTGGGACGTAATTCTCCCAATACAGGCACTGTCTGAATACATAGCTTATTCATTGTTGGTTCTCAAAAAACCTTGAATTTCTCTAGCAACTAAGTTATACGATTTTACCTCTCTCGGAGAACCAGTCTATTGTTTATTAAAACAGCAAGAAGCTGACAACATAAAAAGTATCTTAGCAAGATCCTGAGCAGGGAGGAAATTGTAATTTTGGCAGCAGCTGAATACATGAGAAATTATATTTCAGCAAAAGGCTGACTACAGAATCTTAACTGGTTATTACAGACAAAATGGATGGCTTAACACAAGTGCAGATTCTGGCCTGACCTACTGGTCCTAACAGAAGTATTGGAGTAAGAACAGTTTTGCATGATGTATGCAGATGTAGAATTGTCGGAAAACATGTTTGTGACTGAGGAATCGTCATCTTTCAATATGGTCTGGTAGAATCACTTGTTAAGTTTGTTCGAGACATTTTAAAGATTGAGGATAATGTCTAACGAACCCAGGGATCGTATGTTTTCCGAGGCTTTACCAAGAAAACCTAGAACCTTTTTGGTTCGTGAAGTCGTAAAGAAATGATAAACAGTGCGTGGCCGCAACCAGATAATAAGGTATCCATGTCTAGGAAGGCTACATCATGGCAAAGACTAAAATGTGGAATTTGGGGGATTATCCTCTCAAATTAGATGCAGCGATCGCAAGGTTCGCTAGAAAGACAACCTTACCAGTTGATGACACGACTTAATTTCGTGACGCCATGGAGAGTGCTCTTGGAAGGCATGTGTAGTGGCAGATGTGACTTGCAGATCATCAGTGGCCATAACTTCAGGGTTTACAGCCATGAAGCTATGGATTACGAATGAAAAACTAGTTAAATCGATGATCTTTTATCAATGCTCTTTCGGAATTAGCCACAGAATTTTATTTTGGGAGCGTCACTGGATTCAGTTAGATTGGCTGCTGTTTTGAGTGCAGGATTGTAGGTACAGATGTGATGTTATGGTTGGTCGCGCTGCCATCCTGAAATCCACGGTGGCCATGTTTTTTTTTTTTTTTCTTCATCTGTGTGCGCGGTATCTCAGCAACCAGAATTATTGGACCACCAGAATTAACAAAGCACGGATCCCTGCGTCTAAATGGGACTTGCGCTGTGTGAATCCTATCGGTCCGCACCTGTCTCTTAGACAGGGATGTGCAAACTTTTGCTCCTGCACCCCCCTGCCTTGTGTCCTCCGGTGCTCGCGCCCCCCCACCCCTTCGCTTAGTGCAGTGTCAAATGACACACGGGGTCATGTGCCGTCACGTGACCCTGCATCACTATGGCAATGCGCGTGTGTCTTCACGCCACATAATGACACCGCATTGTCATCGAGACGCTTCCAGACGCTCGCTGAATCACGGTAAGTCGAGGTTTCAGAGGCCTCATGCAATACCCCGGCATGTCATTTTAATGCCTTGGGGCCTCTGCAACCGCCCGTGCCCTCTCCTCTCCCCACCCCTCTCCCCTCAGACAAATCACATGCACCCCTGCAGTCCCAGCGCACCTCTAACAGGCAATCGTGCCTGGTCACATGATGTTCCATACACAAAACTTTGCATCTTTGGTTCTCCTCTGCTGCACTGACTTTAGTGAGCTCCCGAGCAGAATCTTCGCCGATCGATAATTACTTATCATTGCGTGGATTGTATTGTAACCATACCTGGTTTTGGCTACTACCCTGCATAACATGCAAGTCCTGGTACAGTGCAGGCAGTGTTGGGCCCAATCCGGGATTTCCCCAGAGTGAGCAGCTCCCTTGAGTGACATGGGGGGCAGGACAAGGCCTGTGTTCAAGCCCAATTCTGGGCTTAGACTGTGGATCCTCCCCCAGGGTACTTAAGGGGCTGCACTTTCTAAATTTAGACAGTTTTTGTGTCTCCGCTGAGAGAGAGTTGTCCCACAGAAGAGGTGTATAGGGCTCTGTCACCTTCTATCCCCTCCCTTAGGGGAGTGGGAATGAGGACTATACCTCCTCCATCAGGGAGTAGGGGAAGAGCAAGGACCAAACTTTTGGGGCCCATCCCTGGGGGTTGAGTCCAGGGACCATCACAACGCTGGAACCCAGAGTATGCTGTATTCTGTGCTGTTGGAAATAAGACTGTGAAAAATAGAAGGAATGGACGACGCTCAAACCATAATATCAAGTAGTATGAAAAGAGTCTGGTGCATGGGGAAGAGACAATAATGTAACAGAAAAAAGTGACAGGTCACAGTAGTCCCCTATTAATTGCACTCAAGGCAGAATCAAATTGAATAAGTAAAATATATTAATATCCACAGTATGGACTAACTAGTATGCAACTAATAGGGGACTACTGTGACCTCTGTCCCTTTTTTCTGGAAATAAGACTGCAGACTCAGACAGGAGTGTATATATATATATATATATATATATATATAACAGGAACAGTCTTATTTCCTGAAAAAAGTGACAGAGGTCACAGTAGTCCCCTATTAGTTGTACTCAAGGCAGAATCAAATTGAATAACTAAAAGATATTAATATTCACAGTATGGACTAACTAGTCAAATTGAATAACTAAAAGATATTAATATTCACAGTATGGACTAACTAGTCCATACTGTGAATATTAATATCTTTTAGTTATTCAATTTGATTCTGCCTTGAGTACAACTAATAGGGGACTACTGTGACCTCTGTCACTTTTTTCAGGAAATAAGACTGTTCCTGTTTTTATATATATATATATATATTACACACTCCTGTCTGAGTCTGCAATCTATCAGGGGGAGTATCGGAGAGTTCTCCCACGGGGTTACCTCCAGTCCTCCTGGAGCCTGCGAAAGATGGAGGCGCTGAACTAAGCGTGAGAGAGAACCAGTTGTCACCCCTAAAGCCTGTCCTGTCTTCCCCAACAAAAACGGCAGAATCTCAAGAGCTTCTGTGAGCCAACAGGTACTCGGCACTACTACACACCCAGTAATAGGCAGATCTCCCAGAGGGTGGGGGAAACACTGTTACACACAAACACACACACATTAAAGGAGAGAAAAAGCGGCAGCTTGGACTGCTGCTGTAAAGTACCTTCTGTGATTTATTTCATTACTACTTTACAACCTTTGCTGCAGACTTCACAAATTTAACAAAGTATGCTGCAGTCCTCAGGATTATATTACTATTGAATCCAGGTCGATCAATCATGAGACCTGTAAAACTGCATAGTTTTATATCCTTTCACATTTGGCTAATACATTATTGAGGTATCAACAACCGTAGTGTAGTCTAATTACGACTAGTTATTGATATGAGATCTATTTACTTACCAGATGTGTTTCACAGGAAATGTTACAAACACTGCTTTCATTTTCTCTTTTTATATATAATTGATTTAAATTTATATTTGTCTGCTGTTCAATTGTATTGTCTGAACTATGTGAGTTAATCAGTCATCTTGCAACAATGTTGGCTCTGAATCAGTAATAATGTAACACGATCAATCAATTATGATCATGCTACAATGTAAATTGATTGACTGTGCTTCGCTGGTTTCTTGTCACACTGATAATGTAATTTGTATTCTGTTATAGCCATTATGTAAAACGTTAATGTTGTATCAATATAAACAATCCATAAGTAATTTTACATACCATTCAAGTATCCATACAATGATCGACTTAATGGTTTATTAGCGTACTATGGCAATAGATAGGTTGGATATAGTTAACACCTGCCACTCCAAACCTAGATCTTGTACTCAAACAAATATAGTGATAGACAGCACTCTTAATGACCGATTAATTTTAGGCTAGATGCAGGGTGCAAATGAGGAACAAAAGAAGGAACCAATTTCCTCTTAATCAAGTACTAAAATATTAATAATAGTTCCAGCACTCGCTGACTAATGGAACAAATCTCAAAAGCGGGGTCAATGTCAAATCAAAAATTATTATATATTTAATATATGCACAAGTTATGTACATGGAACAATGTGACACAAAAAACTGATATAGCACCAGAACACATACACAAATAGGTAACATATGGACAAAACCCAGGGACAGGGAGTGGGAAAACAAGGGTGTGTGGGGGGGAAAAACAGGTGATAAACAGGGGGGCAACGTTTCAGGGAAAAACCCCTTCCTCAGGCCCGTTCCTTCTTGTCCCCAAAGGGACAAAAGGTACTTCCCTTACCCCAGTACCCCAAATACAAAACTGTGCCCCTAACATGTAGGATAATTGATAAGCTTCTACGCAATTAGTGCTACAAGAACATGAACGAGCAGTAGACAAAGAGCGTATGTTAATGTCCAAAATCAAACCACAGGGTATCTGCCAGCAAACGTTGTCTAAGGGCTGGGACCCGCGGCAACGAGCGTTCCCCACCAGCAGGGGAATCCTCCCGAGCCGGTCCCAGTCCCCCCTCGCTGCACAGCTCACTACACGCTGTGACGCGTCAGCCGCCAGGGGATTCAAGAGAATTGTAATCCCAAGCGGCGACGCGTCACGTGGTGTGGCTGTGAGCCAATGAGGGGAGGCTTCGGGGAGCGGGGAGGAGAGTGTGGAGGGAAAGCAGCGATTTTAAATAAGCTCTGCAGCACCAAGGAAGTCCCCCCTGCTCCCTCCCACAGACTCTCTCCTCTTGGGGGGGGGGGTCCCCTTCCGATTCCCCCCCTGCTCTGATCCCCCGGGCTCCGATTCACCCCCCGTGTGTATTTGTGATTGCCTGTCTGTGTGTGTATGTGTGTGCCTGAGTGCGTCTGTGTGTGAGGAGTTGAGGGGCTGAGGATTTGAGGGGCTCAGCGGTTGAGGAGTTGAGGGACTGAACGGCTGACGGGCGGTCCCGCCCCCTCACGTCATGGCCGCCCCCCCCCCACGTCATGGCCATGCCCCCCCACGTCATGGCCACGCCCCCCTGCTCGCAAAAAACGGTCCCTTTGGACTGGAAAAGCCCCAAGTGCCTCTCCACCCGCCGCCGCGTGGTCTGAGGCAGCGGGGCCTTAGCCTTACACTCTCCTCTCCTGCTGCAAGGGGCTGCTGTCTGAGTCTGTGTAATCCAGTGTAGATGAGGGCTGACTGCATGACGTCATCAGGGGGCGTGAGATGATTCCATTGCCAGCAGCTGATGAAGCTTCCATCAGAGATGGGGAACAGCTGAGAACCTCCACGCATCATTATGTACACTGCGCATGTCCCTCTATGCTTACTGATGCAAGGAGGATCGTGTGCGCGCATCCGTCGCATGCACATGCACAGTACGGGTCACCATTGAAACTTATTGTAAACAGTAGTATCTTGTGAGCGCATCCGTCCCAAGTACATTGGTAATTAATATTTCTGACAAAGTATTGGCCAATGAGCAGATTGAGGTAATTAACAAGGGGCTGTCTTTCATACCGACCAATTTTACAAATGCCCTTGACTTGGATGTCGATTTGGCTCGCTTCTTCAGAACCCTTAGGCTTAAGGGGTTCTTCACCAAGCATCCAGCAACTGCCCAACCCATGAGCGATGAAGTAGAACTTGAACTTGATACCAATTTTCATATGTTGACTGGGGAATGTAAAAATAGTAGATTTAATCCACCCGCTACTAATCATGTTATAGAGACATTCATTACTCTAATTCAGCACGACATGGAGGTTCTCAAAAACAGGAAAAGAACATATAGGCCCATGAATATCACTAAAAGACAACAAAATATCAAGGAACTGGAATCAGATCCCAATATAATCATTAAACCCGCTGACAAAGGCGGAGCTATAGTCGTCATGAATAAGGATGACTATAGGTCAGATCCTGAGGCAACTAGGGGATGTTAACAGTTACAGGCAGGCAGATCAAAATCCTACGCATGAGGTTGCTAGAAAAATCTTGTAGGTTGTTAATCTAGCATATGAGAGTGGTGTATTATCAAAAGAGCAATTAAGAAAGATCCTATAATACCTGTATTATATACACTACCCAAAGTTCACACAAACTTGGCATCCCCCCCCCCCCCCCCCGGTAGACCAATTGTGGCAGGGACTGATTCAATCTTCCAGCCCTATGCTGTCTTTCTAGACAAATTACTGAGCTCTCTAGTCACCAACACCAGATGCTATATCCAGGACACCTAATTTTTTGGATAAGATTAAATATTTACCACCACTGGAGGTGACGGCCATTCTTGTTACTTTAGACGTCAACAGTCTATACATGTCCATCCCCCACGTAGATGGGATAATGGCAGTAAAAGAGACTCTGAACCAAGAAAATATGTTTACACCAAAGGAAAGGATGTTAATTGTGAATTTATTAGAGATCATCCAGCATGAGTATGTTTTTCTATTTGAAAACAATTTCTATGTACAAACACAGGGGACGGCCATGGGTTCCAATGTCTCACCCAAATACCCCAATATCTACATGGCTAAATTCGAAAACTAAAATTTGTCATCCAGCATTTTTGGACCATGGGCGTAAGTGGGTGCGGTTTATTGATGTGTTTATGGTGTGGCAGGGAGATGTGGCTTCCCTATTGAACTTTGTTGAAGATATCAATATGGTTCGTAGGATCATTGGATTCACATATACACATAACTGTACTATGGTGAACTTTTTAGATACTACGATCAGCCTAGTGAACGGTAGACTAGAGTCAGATATTGCCACTAAAGAAACAGATCGCAACAATTTATTACATTTTTCGAGCTTTCACCCACCCGGCACTATTATTGGCTTACCATAGAGCCAGTTTTTGAGAGCTAAGCGCATTATTAGGATACCCACCAAAGTCAAGGACAGCCTAAATAATATGCAGGAGAGGTTATCCCAACGAATTGCTTAGAAGCCAACATATAAAGGAAGAATTATGGACAGAGACCACAAATGTGGTACCTCGTAGTAGAACATTCTCTGTCCCTTTTGCAGAAATGGCACAAATAGTGGACGAATCAAAAATATTATTAAGCGCCATTGGCCCCTTTTGCGGAGTGACCGGCCCCTATCGAACAAACTATATTCTCGTACAAGTGAGGAAGAAACCTGCGTGACCATTTAGTTAGAGCAGACATAGGGGATTCAGGTCCTAAACAGATGTTTCTGGGAACACCTTAATTAGGTTGCTACAGATGTTTCGGCTGTAGTCGGTGTGGTAGCATCCAGGAAGGCTCCACGTTCCAGCATTCACTTACGGGTCAGGTGTTTCAGATAAAAGATTTTTTTCACATGTTTGTCGAGACATGTCATTTATCTTAAGTGTCCCTGTGGTCTGGGATATGTGGGGAAGACGACACAGTTGGTGAAGGACCGGATCAGATAACATAAGGCTGCCATCCGGAGATGTGATCCAGAAGCACCCGAGGCCATCACTTCACACTTGCAGGGCATAATGCTAGCCAGCTAAGGTACCAGGTTATTGATGGTATGAGGACAAGTCGCCTGGGTGGAGACACACAAAGGTTGTTACTCCAGAAGGAATCCAGATGGATCAGGCTTCTAGGAACAATGGCCCCAAGGGGAATGAACAAAGAACTGGACCGAAGTTGTTACTTCTAATGTGTGATGTTATATCTGGTTACCTTTAATCTTACCTGTTCCTATGGTGTATGTGAAGCACCTCATGACCGGCAGCCTCTATGATTTGCCTCAGTGACCTGGCACGATATCGAGTCTGTTGCCCCTCTATCTGAGAGATGTGGCTGGTCCAATATGGATCACTAGTGGCAGTCTTTAAGTGATCCATCCCACATGCATGGTTGTCTCCTCTCCTCTATCCCAGGACATCTCGGTACCCGTAAAGGTTGGTGGTTATACACCTGTCAGGTGATGCTCTCCTACACATACTTTTTGCATCTTCTTGCATTATTATTCTTTATTGATATGTTTTTGTTTTTGGACAAAGTTTCATACTTCAAAACAGTTTTAACACTTATTTATATTTTTATTGACATTCTACTTTAGGTAGTTCATCTGGGCTACCTGTTTGATTGGATCTCCTCAAACTTCATTTTCCTATGATCCTGTATGGGACTGAGATGCAGACGTTTTAAGAGGGTTATTTTGCTGAGTATAAAGTACCCACGGACAGATGTGGATGGGTCTCCGATAAGGCCCGCCCATGTAGGAACATGTTCCAGCCTCTACCTTCTGAACTTCATTATTCTGGTCTGTGGGCGCGCTCGTGCCTGATGCGCACGCACAGCCTCTACCTCTCCTCTACCTCTTTAGGGATGCTCATGCAGATTTGTACTATGCATGTGTGGTGAAGGGACGGATGCGCTCACAAGATACTACTGTTTACAATAAGTTTCAATGGTGACCTGTACTGCGCATGTGCATGCGATGGATGCGCGCGCACGGTCTTCCTTGTGGAGCTTCTTAGCTGTTCCCTATCTCTGATGGAAGCTTAATCCGCTGCTGGCAAGGGATTAATCTCGCGGCCCCTGATGACGTTATGCCGTCAGCCCTCATCTACACTGGATTACACAGACTCAGACAGCAGCCCCTTGCAGCAGGCGAGGAGAGTGTTAGACACAACGTTTGCTGGCAGATACCCTGTGGTTTGATTTTGGACATTATCATACAGTATTCTCTTTGTCTACTGCTTGTTCATGTTCTTGTAGCACTAATTGCTTAGAAGGTTATCAATTATCCTATATGTTAGGGGCTCAGTTTTGTAGTTGGGGGTACTGGGGTAAGGGAAGTACCTTTTTGTCCCTTTGGGGACAAGAGGGAACGGGCCTGAGGAAGTGGTTTGTCCCCGAAACATTTACCCCCCCCCTACCTGCCCTTGTTTTCCCACTCCCTATCCCTGGGTTTTGTCCCTATGCCAACTATTTTTTTTTATGTGTTCTGGTGCTATATCAGTTTATTTGTGTTACATTGCTCTATGCATAGAACTTGTGCATATATTAAATATATATATTTTTTGATTTGGCATTTACCCTGCTTTTGAAATTTGTTCCATTAGTCAGCGAGTGCTGGAACAATTATTAATATTTTAGATCTTGTACTCATGTCATGAACCCTGTAGTTGGTATTAATTGCCCACTTTGGACAATGAATCTCTGCTAAAACTTGACATTTTTTTTTTTTTTTTTAATTTAAACATTAGTAATATTCACCTCCCCTTCTGTAGTTTTAGCTGTAACACTTTACAACAGTCATGTCGCAGCAATCCCCACTGGTTGTGCCTTACTGTTGCCCCGTTACTTATGAACTGCGTCTTGGCACCAATTTTCTTTTCAGTAGTTGGTCGTCTCACTTGTGTATAGTAGCTAGGGAAGCGTTATGGCTTTTGCCGTGGCTTGCGGATTCAGCCTCCAAAATCAATCTATGCTTACTCCCATTTGAAGGCCAGTTCCTGTTTGAATGAAAGTTAGACCCGATCATCGAAAAAGCTTTTTTTGGCGAAAAGTATATTTTTACCATAGGTAAGAATAACAAAATATGTTGTATACTTTAATGATCGAAAGGTCCAATATCAGAGACATTTGGTCCTATAGGCCATGAAGAGGCTATTCAAGATCAGCCTCCTGGAGGGCTGGTCAAAGCTGCCTTTCGTGGTCCAAGAGGTCTTGGCTATTCGTATCGATGCTCTGGAAGATTAGCATGAGATGAGGAGAATCCAGCCTTCTCCAGAAGGGGAAAGACTACAAAATTTACGATACTTTTTGGTTCGGTCGATTTCAGATGCTTGGGTGATCGACAGAAATCCCCAATGCTATATTCAATATGACAAATTATATAGTTACATACTTATCTGTCTTCTCATAAGTATAGGTCATTTAGTTAAATCTTTTGGTCAAAGCATTTTAGGCCTGTGCCACAAGGCACACCCGTTTTACAGGTCCTAACACTATATGCAAACGCTCTCTTAACCTCTCTAATGAAGGGAGAGATGTCTCAATAGACCACTCATTTACAGATGCAATAGAAGATGGAAGACCTGGAGAACACGAAAATGGAAAGCACTGCTCCAATAGCAAAAAATGGGGAGCCAGACAAGAAAAGTTGATGACAGGTAATTTATTCACAAACAGGAACCACTAGCAACATTGAGTTGCACAAAGGTAGTCCTCTGACATGTTTCACGCACAGGGCGTTTTTTCAGAGTGACTAACCTCGCTGATAGATGTGCTATTTGTACACTCCAGGCTGATCCAGTGGATACACCCAGCCAAAAACTGCACCAATCAAAGCACCACCAGGTAAAATAGCAGGTGTGTCATAATGAGCCCATTAATTGCTGAATGCAAATTGTGAACCCACATAGAGTGCAAAAAAAACCATCTAGATACAAAATAAGGGAGCTTTAAAAAAAAAAAAAAAGAAAGGATACGTAAAATAAATACAAAGTATCTATACAATGTATAATAACAAAGATACATAAATTACAAAAAAAACAAGCGCAGATGTTGCAGAATGCAGCCTAAGGCCGCGACCGATGACGTCGCGATTGCGAACGTTGCAAATCAGTTTTGGAGACGTCGGCAAGGGGGAAGGCAGAGGGGCGGGCGGAGATGTGCAAATGGAGACAACAGCAAGAGGCAAAACGTAGAGTTGTTGTTTCTGTATTCTGCCAATGTGTGCTATTTAAACACAAACTGGAGTTTGTTTAAACCTACAGTATTCACACCTCTCCCTAGACAGACAGACAGACACACACCTAAAAACACGTAAGTCACTAGGTGTCAGCATGTACTGTTGACATACACTCTGGGTGCAGTAGAAGCTTAGTTAATAACCAATCAGAGAGCTTATAGGCAGTTACACTGCCGACACACTTAATTGCAGTGCGGCCAGATCCGCAAGCCGGGAGATTTCCCGGCTTGCTAGTGGCCGCCCCTCGGCGTGCCGCGCGTCATAGACGCGCGGTCACGCGTCTTCGGGAGCCTGCGCCCCCTGCACGCGCGTCCAGGGCTCCCCTAGGGAGCCCTGGTGTCCCGCGATGTGGGGGACGGCGGCAGGGGGTTCCGGGGGACCCGGCGGACCCGGCAGCGGTAGGGAGAGCGCCCCGATCGGAGGGCGCTCTTCCGCTGCTTCGGCGCGCGCCCGTCACCCTCGGGCGCGCGCCAGGCTACTGCTGCGGCCAAGAACGGGCAAATGCTCGAATAAACTTGGCCGCATCAGTACATGGTGAGACCGTCTCTGCAAAAATCAAATTCTAATGACTACAAGGATATAGGTAGCGCCGTTGCGTCCACTATAAGCGCACACGACTGCTTCAATACAATTATTTTCACATGGCGTCACCGTTGCCGTCACTATAAGCGCAGCCTAAGATTGAGCAAAAGCAATATTATATTGTAATACAATTTAAACATATATAATCAGATGGTATGTGTATATGTATGTGTGTGTATATATATATATATATATATATATATATATATATACACACACACACACACACACACACACACACACACACACACACACACACACACACACACACACACACACACACACACACACACACACTAACTAATTCTAATAAAATTGCATAAATACTAAACTCATAATACTAATCTAACAAATTAAACATGGACTCTACATAAATATATAATAATGAAAAAATTATACTAATCTATATATAAATATATAGCAAAGTAGATATTTATCACTTATCTTTAAGCGCTACAATGAAATAACATCAAATTGTGTGTAAATAACCACAGTGCAATAATAAACTATTAACACTTTAGGGAGGTGTTACCTATTTATAACCTTTCCCTGATTAGTGCAGCCAAAAAGGTCCACGACCCCACACATGCCGTGATGTGGAAAATGTAGAAGAATAACCTAGGTGCAAAAAGGAGAGAGGAAAAAATAAGGGGGGGGGGGGTGAAACATAGAGTAGTATGTCTTTTACAGCATCACATATCATTGGTGAGAGATGATCTCAATTAAGTAGTTTTAAATAGGCCTTTCTCTAATTTATATTGGATCTGAAACACTGGCTTGTAATTTGTTAAATAGGGACTGGATGTTTCTTTCCCACACTATAAGTTTCTCTCCAAGTTCTGTACCCTCTTGGATGGACTTGTTCTCAATTAGGGTTGAATACATTAGAGGGATAGAGCTAGATAGGGGACAGATATAGTGTAACACAGTTTATTAAAATATAAAAATCCTATAAACATATAGGTAATCTACTCACACTTTGTAAGTATTAAAAGGGCAGTTGGAGAGATTATAATCAAACGGAGTCTCTCACATTCAGTTTGTGTCCCGGCCAGCTACTCTCCGTTCTGCAATAGTAATAACCTGCTGAGGAGATCTGCTGGAGACCGTTCTGCTCTGTGTACCGGCGTCTGTCCTCCTTGACCGCCGCACACTTTCGCGTCACGTGCCCTTCTCCTAGTATTGCGAGATCTCGCTGGAAGGCAGCTGCGCTTCCAAAATTTTCTCCGTCAGGGCTCTCTCCACCTCTAGCCTCTAACTGCTTTACCGCCAATCAGTAAGGGGAGATATATATATATATATATAAACGGTAGTCAACTCAACAAGAGTAAACAAAGGACAGCACTCAGTGGCAGATGAGAAAACCTGTATTCAAAGTAGACAGCAGCACTTTGAATACAGGTTTTTTCATCTACCACTGAGTGCTGTCCTTTGTTTACTCTTGTTGAGTTGACTACCATTTTCTATTTAATCCATATGGGACATGCACCACAACTATTGTTTTGTATTTGGAGTGTCAACTGTCTCTCTATTTTCTATATGTATGTATGTGTGTGTGTATTGGATATATCTAGCATCCCTTAATTTTTTAGAGAAGTCAGTACATAAATCTGCATAGTAATACTATATAAATATTAATAGAAGTCCAAGAACTTCATAAGAAATTATGTAACTCCCAATCTACATTTATTCTCTCGGGGGTTAATGGGTTTAGGGAAAAGATCACAAACATCTATTGATGTGTGTGTGTGTGTATAAATTGTATTACAATATAATATTGCTTTTGCTCAATCTTAGGCAGCATTCTGCAACATTTGTGCTTGTGTTTTTGTCCATTTATGAATATTTGTTATTATACATAGTATAGATACTTTATATATTTTAAGAATCTTTTTGTTTAAAGCTCCCTTATTTTGTATCTAGATGGGGATTTTTGCACTCTAGATGGGTCCAGAATTTGCATTCAGCAATTAATAGGCTCATTATGACACACATGGTTTTTTACCTGGTTGTGCTCTGATTGGTTGAGTTTTGGGCTGGGTGTATCCAATGGATCAGCCTGGAGTGTACAAATAGCACATCAGTGAGGTTAGTCACTCTTTGAAAAAGTGCCGTGTGCGTGAATCATGTCAGAGGACTACCTTTGTGTAACTCAATGTTGCTTGTGGTTCCGGTTTATTAATAGATTACCTAACAAGTGCAGGGAGAATCAATTTGTCATACAAGACTTCTGGCTGATTCTGTAGAAAGGCACTCTTCAGTTTTTATACAGTTTGCTATACATCACATGTTACATTACCAAACAGATTACAAAAACTGACTTGTCATTCCTTAGCAATTCTATATTAAAAGGCTGACTTGTCTTTTCTCAATTCTATATTAAAAGGCTGTATTGTATTTTCTCTGCAATCTATATCTGTTTTTATCTTGTAAAAAACAGACCAAAACAGACAGTCTATCACATACTCTAGAAGATTGACCAACCCTGTTGATTGTAAACTGCCTACTAACAGTTTTTTTTAACAGAGCAGAACCATTAGTCATCCTGACATACATATATACACATTTAACCCATTACCACATGTAATTATTACATTATAAGCAACTCTGTTCCCCTCTATCAGCATAAAGACCCTTATAGTCCAGAATTCCATATCATCTTCAAGGGCTATTTTCTGGAATTCATAAAGAGAGCTGGAAGAAACAACAGTTTTCTGATGTCTATATTCCCAATAAACAACAGGACAGCACAAGCCTTGAAACAAAATCTAAAATAATTATTAAACAGGGCAATACAACCAGTTCCTTTACATCAAAGACTCCAAGGGGTTTATTCTGAATTGTTTTTTGTCCGGCAAAAGATTGGCTCATACAGAGCCATGTTGGGTTTGAAAATGGTCAAGAGTTTCCTCCAATATATTAAAAAAAAAAAAAACATTCCAACTCCCTCCCTATATATTTCATGTTTGGAATATTTAAAAATGTTCAGATTTTGTATCTTTCAGCTTGGCTACCACAAAACAACCTGGGAAGGAGAGGTGTGTCTATTTATGGTCCTCCTACATGTAGAATTTTTTCTTTCTCCTATCTCGGCTTGAGGGTGGGACTGCCATGGATGGACTATCCAGGAAAAACAAATTATGTTGAGAGATATGAATAACTATTGTAGCTTTTCTGGTACTGGAAGGAGTCTTCTGGCATAGAACCGCTTATTAAATATGAACCAATGTGCTTTATCTTCGCATTTTACACATTAAAATAAAAATAAAAACAATTTAAGTGAAACTGACCGTGAATCTATAGGGTGATAAAAAAACATATTGTCTAATTTTTAGCTGTACAGATTATATTAATAGTACCAGACTTAACTTATCTTGTTTTCCTTTCCCCTGCAAAATAGATCCAGCAACAGGCATTGTCTACAGACGGCGGATTGCAACATGTAACAATGTGGTCCCCTCCTTCTTGAGGAAGGTAACTCATGTTCCTTCAAGATTATCTACTTTTACAGTATCGTCTGCATACATCTCTAGTGGTTGGGTTGTATCAAAATCGAACCCGAATCACACATTGAAGAAATTGTATTGACAGACTCTGAAAAGATTTGATTCTCAAAAGCATTAGAAATACCAAATGTGACTTCAGAGGAAATTGCAGTAGCTAGAGAACCATAAGATAAACATTTCACAAGGTGAGTCATGTAAGGTGCACATTTATTACCTCTTTTCAATGCTGGAGATTCAAAGTCATATCTGGTTACTTTTTTTTTAAATTTTTTCACCCGTGGCAGTATAAACAACCACCAGAAAACATAAATACATCAGAATGTAATATATGGCTACTATATATTTTTTTTATTGTATATTCTGATTCAAGATCATATTACTTTACCTGTTGATAAGCAAACAAGTTACAATCCAAAGGCCCTGAAATTATTTCAGTTCACCTTCATACAGTCATTGCATCTCCTCTCCATCTGACATGATATATGTAGGATCCACGTGGGATAATTGGCTTACTGTTTTATCAGATATCTTCTGTGTTAATAAGTTAACCTGCAGCTATTGTGAATTTAATATGAGCTACTTAATAACTATAATCTAATTGGGGGATCTTTTGGAATAGCTGCATAATTTTATTATTTTTCTTCTTCCTCTCCCCCCTTTTTACCTTTTGTAATCCCATCTACATTGGCAGATTGAATACCCCTTTTTGAAGTGAATTTTTGTTGTTGTATTTAGTCAAACCTAACCACTAATTAAATTATTTCTTACTGGCTCATAATTACACAATAAACTTTGTGCAAGAGGCCATACCAGGCCATACCAGAATACCACAATACTTGCTTCCCAGCCACTTGATTGAGTGTTTACCTGAATGCCTATAAAACCTCCATATTTTCAGTCCTGGCAATCAATGATAACGGCATGGTCCTTGGTTTAAAAAAAAACAAAATTCAATTATATTATCATGTCTCCCTAAACCAGAGCAGACGTGCCATTTCTTTTTCTGTTTGCATTTTTTTTTTTTTTCATGCCACATCATCTCAGGAAAAGATCAATCTGAAGGTATGGGACGTCTGCCGATGCAATTGGAGTGTTTTGCTTGTCGGTGTCTTGCATGCAACAGTTGGCAAACTGGGCCTGTTAAAATCCATCAATTTAAATAGGCAATAACCAGCTGGAAGCAGCTCCAAATGAATCGTGGAATGGGCAGATAATTTACTTAGCTTGTAGCAATAAAGGGAATCAGGCCGGGGACTAAGCAGTTTGCATAAATCTTTAAACATTTGCATGACCTCGCCATCATTTGTTAAGGTCATTGAGTGCATATAAATACCAAGCGCTAACAGCAGTCGGTCAGCTTTCATCACTGCTTAACTATTAATCCTCGAGTCTAATTACAAGGATGAATACAGTTTTTTTTTTTTTGTTTTTTTTTTCCCTCTTTCTCTTCCCCCCCCCGCCTCACATTTCCTATTTCTGCAGGTCACACATACAGGAATAATTAGCATTTAGAAAGCGCCTTTCATCCAAACAGTATTACAAAGCATATGATAATTATATTTTTAAAATATATAAGTCCGTGCAGAATGCAGTATTATGATGGTAATGTAATGGGGAAGACAGATGCCCAACCAGAAAAAAAAAATGTATAACCAATTTTTAAAAATCTATTTTACCTAATATAGGAAATAGATCTATTTTCCAAAGATCACCTTTTTCCAGCCTTAACAATCCACACACAGCCTAAAAGATGGGGTGGGGGGGTGGGAGGGGAATGGAATTATTTACTGGAGCAAGTTCGTGTAGGAGATTTGAGTGGGAAGTGCTCTGTTAAGGAACATTTCTTCAGCATCCTCTTTGTTCACCAATAGCAGCTTAGATATAACTCCTATCTGGCATAGGCAAAGAGTTCTGGCGCAGGTATAAAGGAGATTATCTAATCTGGCTGTATTTAGAGCATTGACAGTCTATATCCAGAAGATAGCTCGGAGCAGGGACTCCTCTTCCTTAATGTTACTTTTATGTCTGAAGCACTTATTCCCATGATCTGTTATTTATATTATCTGTTATCTATTTGATTACCACGTGTATTACTACTGTGAAGCGCTATGTACATTAATGGCGCTATATAAATAAAGACATACAATACAATAGCTGAGTTTAAGAAAACATTGAGGCTGTTTGATCTTTTCCAAGTTCCCAGAAAAGGGCAAGTGACCTCTCCTCTGCATCTATTTCAAGGTGGATCACAACAGCCATCAGTGAAGCTTATGCTTCTGTAGCAAAGTAGCGCCACCTATTAGGGCCCATTAAACAAGAGCTATGGCAATTTATTGGGGGGAGAAAGCGCAGGCCTCATTGCATACCTTCATTAAGCATTATAGGTTAGATCGCCAGGCCTTGGAAGATTTGCGAAGAAGGTTTAACCAGCTGTTATTCTGTTACTTACTAAGGATGACTGCTTTTGAACATCCCAGCTGTTGGCTGCCATAGAAGATGCTGAAGAAAATAGGACATTTACCTACCGATATTTTGGTTTCTTAAAGTCCTTTATGGCAGTTTACTTCCCTCCCTTGTTTTTCTTTTTACCTGTCTATTTTGGTTAATTTGTGCTTTTTAGAAGGGTGGGTAACTGAACACAGAACAGGCCACACCTCCTTTATACCTGTCAGACCTCTTGTTGTTCTAACTCCAGATAGGAGTTCCATTCCAGCTGTTATTAGCTGCCATAAAGGACTAGAAGATCAGCCCTGCCTGTTGAGGTAGGACCAAACGTCAACAAATCTGCCTACAAAGCCCTTACAAGACTCCTTGCTCGTCTCACAGCAGTTATTTTTTACTACAAGTGAAGGGGAAAAACAAATAGAGGAATTACTTAATTGAAAGGTGCTACAAACACTGGACATAACAAGATGAGACACTATTGTAAACCTTTTAAGCGGAGTGAGAGAAAAATGTGAGTAAACCGTAACTGCTAGGGAAATTATAACACATACTGGAACACAGTGATGGGGTACAATCATTAACCCTAGCAAAGATGACAGTCGGAAATAGAAACCAACAGCAATGTTAGGTATGTGACCCCTATTGTAATGAACAGTCCCAAAGATTGCAGCAATCATCCACGGTAAAGACAGTCAGTATTGTAGGTACTTACAAGCCCCATGACAGGGGTTCCGACATCCCGCAGCATGCTTCCCGGTGTAGATAGAGTTGAAATAGAATTGCTGAAAAAGGAATACTGCAACGAAGAGAACTGGAGACCAATTGAAAAAGTAACAAAAATGTTATTGAGGCATAAAGCCTAGATTAAAAAGTAAGAAACCTCTAACGCGTTCCTCGCCTATCGGCGTTTTGTCAAAGAGTGCTTCTAGGGTCATAAAGGTCTCTTTTTATAGATACTCGTTCACCAGAGGAAATGCAATCTGTGTTCCCAGTTAAAGTGAAGGGGGTAGGTTTTCTTCTCACAGGTTTTGTTACATTTCTGATACAGGGAGTCTTTGTGCTTCCTTTTTCTTGGGCCAAGAGGAGAAGATTTGCCCAATTCCTCAAATGCCACGATATGCTTGTTTTGGCATGTGGAAGCAAGCAGGTGTTGGCTTACTCATGGTCCTAGCCACTGTGCTAAAATGATGTCCACTGTATTTGTGGTTTTTAGTGGCATGCTATATCCTCCTGCCCATCTGAAGATCTCGCAGCAGTTTGAGTTTATCGCTGCTATCGTTTGATCCTACTCCCAGTCGGGAGTAAGGGCCACTGGTATTGAAACGGGCCACACTAGAATTTCAATGGTTGGGTATGCCTTCTGTCATGTATACGATCTATTAGATCCTCTATAAAGAGTTCTCATACTTCTAAAATGAAGGCAGGATTTGCATGATTCGGCTATGCTGGTATATGCCTTGCTTTTGTTCCTTTTTAGTGTTTCAGGTAATGTTTTGTTGCTTTTTCTGACCTTGAATATACTGTAGTCTCCATCTGTTGTTACTCTAATTTTTCAGGCTCATTAGCAATAATATCAGTGATTTATTGTGGCTCCACCCTGCCAGTGGGCTTGGTTATGAGTCCTGCATATTACTCGACAGCCTGTTGATGTGCTGCTGTCTGCTACCTTTGTGGAGAGCCTGTGCGCATTAGTTATACAGAGCTCTGTTCTGGTTTTTCTTTTCCTGTTGGACTTTATTTCTAAATTGATGGGCTTTTTTTTTTCTCCCCAGCCTGAGAAATGGGCTACTTTGGTATATCCCCATTATTTTGTAATGGCGTTGGAGGGATGTAGAGCGAACAGGGGAATTATTCTTACCGATTTTACAATAATTGTACTAACATGGAGGGACTAGAAGAAATTCAGAGTTCCCTCCTTGGAGCAGTTGGCATATATAGTAGTACAGCTCAACCCCCTTATAACGCTGAGCTTTGGGTCCAAAGAATCACATCGCGTTATAAGAGGATCGCGTTAGAAATAATGTACAATTGTATGCATTGTACAATAAAGTATTTAAGATATAAATAATCGTGTTGTAAAGTATTCATAAATATGATAATTGGGAGCCATGCTTGCATCGCGTTAAGCGGATTCGTGTTGCAACGGATCACGTTATAACGGGGTTGATCTGTATATTCAAAAGGCACAGCATACTAGCACATGGAGTTAAAATTGACAGCGGAAAATAATAATTGTTTTTTCTTGTATAGCGCTGCTAGTTTTACGTGGCGTTTTAGAGACATTTTGCAGAAACAGTCCCTGCCCTGGAGAGCTTACATTCTGTTTTTTGGTGCCTGAGGCACCCGGAGATAAAGTGATTTGCCCAAGGTCACAAGGAGCCGACACTGGGAATTGAAACTCGGTGCCAGTCAGTGCTTTTACTTACTGAGCCACTCCATCTCCCATACTTAAGGTGCACTTGGCCAGTGCAGTCCGCCAATTTTCCTACCAGATATTCAAATCTTAATAGCATTTATACTTCCTATTGTATGGATCGGTTAACATATTATTCATGCCATCTTTCTGTTTGTATTATCACTCAGTATGGGGTCTAATTAATAAATATGTATACATGTTTTACTATATTTTCTTGCCTACTTGGTACACTTTTTTTTTTTTTTTCTGTTTTTTTGTGGTTACATTTCAGACCCATACAAGCAGCTCATGAAGTTAACATTCTTACTATATTCCATAGAGCGCATCTCTGATGCAAAGTATCAGGTATAATTTAGTGCTTTTGGTACAGATATTTCAGCCTTTGCAGGGCATTCCAGAAACACAACCAGAAATGTTAGATACAGGTTTTTTCCCCCCATATTCTATCATGGTGCAAAATGTAGAGCTTTTTTATTTTCTTTTGTGTGTGTGTGTGTGTGTGTGTGTGTGTGTGTGTTCCTTTTATCTCTCTATTGTCAAACTAAAAGACCATTTTACTTATTAGATATTTATACATATATATTTAGGCACTGTACCGTGTATGAGTCTCACTGGATGTGCTAAAAACTGAGCTTTGTCTGTGTTTTATGTTCTGTCTCTGGTTTTAAAATATATATTGCCATGCTCAGTAGCACTCCTCTGTGACACTCATATGCTTATATATATGTTGTGGTCATTTTGGGGGTTCAATAGGAGCTTGTTAGGCGTCCAGTATGCATTCCAAAAAAACAACCAGAAATGTTAGATACAGGTTTTTTCCCCCCATATTCTATCATGGTGCAAAATGTAGAGCTTTTTTATTTTCTTTTGTGTGTGTGTGTGTGTGTGTGTGTTCCTTTTATCTCTCTATTGCTCTCATATGCATGACCGCTTCCAAGGGGAGGGAGCAGTTTATTTATCAAGCTTCATTACCGGTTAGTGCAGCAGCATGAACATTAACTCCATTTCAAGTCAATGGGAGATAACGACTGTTTGGGTCCGTTTATCTGTAACAGAGCTTGATGAATGTGGTAGCAAGCTGTCATGCCCCTGCTCTTATAACTTCAGGGTTTTTACTCCTATAAATGTAAACATTTATAATCTGCCTATATAATCGCAAGCATAAGCAGATTTTCTTTCTGTTGCATTTTTGGTCCATAGCGCATGTTTCTTCCACACTGCAGTTAGTGGTCTGAGAAGCCCTGCAGTACAGCATAAACTAACTTATCTTGGCTGCTCTACCTATTCCTCCAACTGCTGCAGTAGGTTGAGCTCTTTCCAACACTGTATTTCTGTGGTGGAGAACCTCTTGCTAAAGTTATTAGAGCATATGACTGGATCCAGTACTGTTGGTTTGATGGATTTAATTTCAAAATGTGTAGATTGTCTCTGGATGGTCCGGACTTCGTTAGCAGCTTCAGGGAAAAGATACAGACGATCTGGGTATAAGGAGATTCAGTGGCTTCAGCAGTGGTAAAGATTGTTCTTGTGGCCACACAGATGTTTTGTAATCGTCGGAGTCTCCCAAACATTAAACTAAACTGTTTATAGGCAGTAGCTAAAAATGTAAATTTAACACATTCTTTGGTTGTGGGATTCTTTATGCAACCTTATTTCTTCGTGTTTGTGCTTCAGTAATTAAAAGTTCTATGTTCTGGGGAAAAGCAGATTCGAGATAGGTTGATATTTTAGTGGACCAACAATAGAGGGTTTTTAGCATAGATGAAATTGTTTACAGAACTTTCCTCATAGATTTCTTTAAGTGTACATATCTAAAATTGTAGTGTACAGGGCTTTCAAAACCTCATCAGTTTCTAATTAAAGTGTATATATACAGAAGGGAAGGTGGAGGGTGCTCTTGCTACAGTCTGATGTAGTGGGAGATGCCAAGGGCGGAAGTCAATGGAAAAGAACAAACTTGCCTAGGCAAGAGAAAATGAGCACCGTTTGAACTAGCACTCACCCTAATGTAAAGAGATGTAAATTAATTAAAACTTAACCTTTTAATGGTGAATAATGAATAAAATGGATGGGCGGAAAGTCCATGGAGGAATAGCCGGTACACTGCCAATAAAATGAGCAATGCTGGGACATAATGACCAAAAGATTTATTGATGTTTAAAAACATAAATAGCAGTACTGACACTCTAAGGCGTTTCACACGAAAGTGCTTTATTAAAGAGTAAGGGATGGGATGGTGGACAAACAAAAATGTGTACAATACACCACACGTAACTAAAATACAATTAAATAAAGAGTGAGACCAACTGTGGTGCTCTGTACTGTCTAAAGTACTAATTGCAATAGCCCTGATATGACAGAAGTTTATAGTGGGTTGTTGAGATCCCAGTAAACAAGTAGCCAAGGTGTAGATATTAAAAAACAGAGAAGCCGGCGCCTCCAAATGGAAAAGATATAACTGACCAAATAAAGTCCAAGGGTATAAGGAGTGGAGTCCTGAGGGGAATCTTCAGTGAAGTCTCATGGACAAACAAACAGACAATAAAGACAAAAGAAAAAGATCATAGTGCAACAAACAAAAACCAATATAAACAAACAAACACTGCAAAGATTGGCAAAGGGATAATCACAAATTTAATGCAATTAAATAAAATATTTATAAAACAACAAACATATGAATGAAGGGCTTAAAACACTAATAAGTGTAAAATTTAAATCCTACTTACAGCAAAGCTGCAAAATTAAGACCCATAAAGGAACTGTCTTTGAATCCAGACCGGAACTTCTGCAGAGATGCAGCACAGCTTCTAAGAGTCCACACTTCAAGGGCGACCACTGTAGACACTCACACACACCTTCCAGGTGGGTGAGAGGTACCTCGAGGAGGGACCAGGGCTACACGCTTTCAGGGGAGTCGCCGATACCAGGAGCACAAGGCCACAGGTCGCGCGGTGTGTCAGTGACGTCACACCACAGCGCGAGGGCAGGGGAAGCGCTCGAAGGAACAGTGAAGCTCTGAGCTGAAGTGCAGTCTGGAAACAGCAGTACACAGACAGGGGAGGATGTTGCAAGTCCAAGCCAAGACAAAGAACCACCCTACGCGTTTCATTTAAAGTCCTATCTGTGTGATACCACCCATGTGCTTCAAGCATTGCGCGATCTGGAGTGGCAGCCGGGGTATGTGTGGGTCACTGCTGATGTAACATCTCTATATACGTTTATTGACCATGCCCTCGGCTGCCAAGCCATACGCCATACGTTAGATATGGATAGTAGTATGTCATCTGTTTAAAAAAAAATCATTTTAGACTCCATTCATTTTATTCTTACACACAATTATTTTTCATTTAATTCTAAGTTTTATTTACAGACTTGTGGCACGGCCATGGGCACCAGGTTTGCACCAAGTTATGCCAACTTATTTATGGGGCAATGGGAAAAACTCTATTTGGAATAAGCAACTGCTCAAGTGATGAGGTATTTGCGTCTCAGGCAAACGAACTTAAAAATAAATTCTTGAGTAGACACTACCCTGAGGAGTTGCTCTCTCGGACCTTGTTACAAGTACAGGATACCGAGAGAGTTGGGCTTCTTGAGTATAAAAAAGATAGGGTTGACCCTAACTCAAAAAATACTGTGTCTTTCATCACGCAGTATAATTCCATGGCACCTGATATTAGGCAGGTTTTGTATAAACACTGGCCTATCCTTTTGAGAGACCCAGCTCTGGCCAAATTCTTCCTCCTAAACCCTCAATTATCTTTAAAAAAGCCTTGAATTTACAATCTAGGCTTGCCCCTAGTTGCCCCAATTTAAATAAGACATCGGGTGTGGAATCTTGTCAAAAAGGTTTTTTATCTGTGTACACTGCACAGCCTGTAAATATAGTTCCAATCAAGTTACTTTTAGCTCTAATGTTACTGGTCGGGTATTCGTTCTCATATCGTCTGTCACTCTGTGTTTGTTATTTACCTGCTACAGTGCCCGTGCGGCCTACAATACGTTGGTCGCACGGGGAGGACTTACTAGAGACGCATTTACGAACATGTGTTCAATATAAGAAAGGGACTGACAACACATAGTGTGTCACACCACTTCCTTATTCACCACCAGCAAAACCAAAAGGTCTTAAGTGTCAAGCAATTGAAGTGTATCCAGGGAACTGGAGAGGCGGAGATAAAATAAATGGTATTAGCAAACGTGAGTCATATTGGATGTATGAACTTTAAACCTTATCTCCCACTGGTCTTAACATCGAATTCGACCTCTCAGCCTTTTTGGTTAAATAAATTATTAATAAGTTACTGTATGCTATGTGTTTCACACACTAACATCTGATTTTTTCTGTTCTTTGCTGGTACTGGCAGTTTCAGTACTCTGAGTATCTTGAGTATTTTGTACCACGTCATATGCTAAAGAGCTTTTTGATACATGTACTTTGAGCACTATGCCTTTAAGAAAGGATTTGTTGAGCCCTGATGGGTCCTATGAAGTCCCTAGCTTATTTGTTCTTTAGTGTTTTGTTATTTTTTATGTATGTTTCACTGTTTATTATCTTGATGTTGCCTGTATATCACTGTTAAGATTGTCTTGGTTTATTCTTAGAAATTATGTCATTATTTTAGCTAATGTTTTTATTTAGTATTAGGGTATATATATATATGCCAGCACTTCCTATTCCCATCATGCCCCTGACGAAGTGACTGACATCACGAAACGCATAGGGTGGTTCTTTGTCTTGGCTTGGATTTGCAACATCCTCCCCTGTCTGTGTACTGCTGTTTCCGGACTGCACTTCAGCTCTCAGAGCCTCACTGTTCCTTCGAGCGCTTCCCCTGCCCTCGCGCTGTGGTGTGACGTCACTGACACACCGCGCGACCTGTGGGCTTGTGCTCCTGGTGTCGGCGACTCCCCTGAAAGCGTGAAGCCCTGGTCCCTCCTCGAGGTACCTCTCACCCACTTGGAAGGTGTGCGTGAGTGTCTACAGTGGTCGCCCTTGAAGTGTGGACTCTTAGTAGCTGTGCTACTGTGCTCCATCTTTGCAGAAGTTCCGGTCTGGATTCAAAGACAGTTCCTTTATGGGTCTTAATTTTGCAGCTTTGCTGTAAGTAGGATTTTAATTTTACACCTACCGGATGTTTCAACTTATTAGTGTCTTTAGCCCTTCATTCATAAGTTTGTTGTTTTATAAATATTTTATTTAATTGCATTAAATTTGTGATTATCCCTTTGCCAATCTTTGCAGTGTTTGTTTGTTTATATTGGTTTTTGTTTGTTGCACTATGATCTTTTGTCTTTTATGTCTGTTTGTTTGTCCATGAGACTTCACTGAAGATTCCCCTCAGGACTCCACTCCTTATACCCTTGGACTTTATTTGGTCAGTTATATCTTCTCCATTTGGAGGCGCCGGCTTCTCTGTTTTTTACTGTTTGTATTGGTTTGTGTACACCATTTTGCCTAGGCAGCCTTCACTTTAAGTTTAAAGTGCATTTACTTTGTGTGTTGCTTATAGTTTCACTTATTTATATTCACTGCATTAGTGCTGTTTTCACTGCTCTTCCCTTTTATCAAGGTGTAGATATGATATAGATGGCCCAATTGGATAGTGTTATGGATTACAGGTAGCACAGGTACATATACAGGCAGTCCTCGTTTTACAACGCTTCGCTTAACAACAAATGGCTTATCCAACGCTATGCAATGCATAGCTATGTTCATTTTTACAACGCCAAAACGGCTTATTCAGCGCTCTTATGATGCTTTGCAAAGTTTTGTGTATATAATATATATATATATATTATACTATATTATACTATATAATATATTATATTTTTATATTATATTATATTTTATGTTATATTATATATATAATACAGTATATGCACTATATCATTTGTGTGTGCTGCATATGTTATTGTCTGCGTAAAATATTTTGTGTATTTTAGCATTAAAAATGCCTTCAGGAACGGAACCTTTCATTTAAACAGTGTTCCTATGGAAAAACGTGTTTCACTTTACAACGTTTCGCTATCCAACGCCATTTTGAGTAACACATTGTGTCGGATAACCAAGGACTGCCTGTATATCATAATAATATGTCTTAGTACAGCTTAGAGCAGCGGTGCGCAAACTGGGGGGCGCGCCCCCCTGGGGGGGCGCAAGATTGTTTAGGGGGGGCGCAGGAAGCAGCGGCGATTTTGCCAGGAGCAGAGGGAAAAAATCCGTCTGCAGCTGCAATTTTTCTTTTGGCCATTAGGTGGCGCTGTGCTACAGTACACAGCAGCATCAGCGACATGGGGAGAGGGGGTGAGTGAGACTGGCACATGGGGGGAGTGAGACTGGCACATGGGGGGAGTGAGACTGGCACATGGGGGGAGTGAGACTGGCACATGGGGGGAGTGAGACTGGGACATGGGGGGAGTGAGACTGGCACATGGGGGAGTGAGACTGGCACATGGGGGAGTGAGACTGGGACATGGGGTGAGTGAGACTGGGACATGGGGGAGTGAGACTGGCACATGGGGGGAGTGAGACTGGGACATGGGGGGAGTGAGACTGGGACATGGGGGGAGTGAGACTGGGACATGGGGTGAGTGAGACTGGCACATGGGGTGAGTGAGACTGGCACATGGGGGGAGTGAGACTGGGACATGGGGTGAGTGAGACTGGGACATGGGGGAGTGAGACTGGCACATGGGGGGAGTGAGACTGGGACATGGGGGGGGGGGAGTGAGACTGGGACATGGGGGGGAGTGAGACTGGGACATGGGGGGGGGGGGAGTGAGACTGGGACATGGTGGGGGAGTGAGACTGGGACATGGGGGGGAGTGAGACTGGGACATGGGGGGGGGGAGTGAGACTGACACATGGGGGGAGTGAGACTGGGACATGGGGGGGGAGTGAGACTGGGACATGGGGGGAGTGAGACTGGGACATGTGGGGGGGGAGTGAGACTGGGACATGGGGGGGGGGAGTGAGACTGGGACATGGGGGGGGAGTGAGACTGGGACATGGGGGGGGGGGAGTGAGACTGGGACATGGGGGGGGGGAGTGAGACTGGGACATGGGGGGGGAGTGAGACTGGGACATGGGGGGGGGGAGTGAGACTGGGACATGGGGGGGGGAGTGAGACTGGGACATGGGGGGGAGTGAGACTGGGACATGGGGGGGGTGAGACTGGGACATGGGGCGGGAGTGAGACTGGGACATGGGGGGGGGGGGACTGGGACATGTGGGGGGGGACTGGGACATGTGGGGGGAGTGAGACTGGGACATTGGGGGGGGGAGTGAGACTGGGACATGGGGGGGGAGTGAGACTGGGACATGGGGGGTGGGAGAGTGAGACTGGGACATGGGGGAGTGAGTGTGAGACTGGGACATGGGGGAGTGAGTGTGAGACTGAGGCATGGGGAGGGTGTGAGTGACATGAGGGGGGTGAGAGTGTGAGATGGGGAGGGGGGTGAGAGTGAGTGTGACATGGGGAGGGGGGGTGAAAGAGCTACATGGGGATGGGGATGAGAGAGACATTGGTGGGAGGGAGGGAGACACTGGCAGGAGGGAGAGAGACACACAATGGCTGGAGGGAGAGTGTGAGAGAGACACCGGGTGGAGGGAGAAACAATAGCTGGTTGGAGAGTGCAAGAGAGACACTGGGGGGAGGGAGAGGCAATGGCTGGAAGGAGAGTGAGAGACAATGGAGGGAGGGAGACACTAGGGGGAGGGAGAAAGAGAGAGAGACACACAGGGGGAGGGAAAGAGAGTGGGGGGAGACACTGAGGGGAGGGATAGAGAGGGACTGGAGGGGGAGTGTGAAATACAGGGAGTTGGAGAGACTGGAAGAGGAGTGTGAGACTGGAAGAGGGGAGAGAGTGAGAGACAATGGGGGGAGGGAGAAAGAGACACACACTGGGGGGAGGGAAAGAGAGTGGGGGGGGAGGGGGAGACACTGAGGGGAGGAATAGAGAGGGACTGGAGGGGGAGTGAGAAATACAGGGAGAGACTGGAAGAGGTTAGAGAGGTCCTGAGGTGTTCTAATGTGGCGGGAAGAGAGAGATTAATAATACAGCAGAAATGGGAACGCTATTAGACAAATATTATAATATTTATTTTTAAGTTATGTAATTTGTGCTATAAATACTTTTTTTGTAGACGCGTGGCGGGGGCGTTACAAAGCTGGTTCGCACTAACGTCATGCACTGCACATGCACTGACGTCATGTGATTTTGATTACATCAGGCAGGGGGGGCCCGAGAAATTTCATGGATGAAAAGGGGGGCTCGGCATAAAAAGTTTGCTCACCCCTGGCTTAGAGCATACTGTCTCATATTAACTACTTTTTCTTGCTTTGGAAATAATACCAGTTATCAGAAGTTTGCAGATAGAATTTCTTTGATATGCCAGGAAATAGCCAGGGTGTATTTTTTTAACATATGTCGCTAAAAGGCATTAGCTTACAGTAAAGGAGAAGTTGTTTTAACTGCAGACATCCTGTGATTAATTTGCTATGCCGGTAGACAAGCTAGCAGACACAGCAGGTTTTTGTTGGGGTTAATTTTCACACAGATAATAATGACGTACGACATGGCCACTAAAAGGTTAGCATAATGCCATGTTAGATCAGAACCGGGTGGCGAGCCACATGAGACGAGACCTACCGAGACTGGCATGACATATCATAATACCTTTGTGGTCGTGAGTATGACAGCATACAATGAATAACTAAAACTCTGCATAGATTGGATTGTTAGCATATTTTGCTTATTATGTTTTCTTGTTATTGTGTTATATTACAATAAACAACATCCTTATCTTATACAAACTCTGAGTGACCTCTCTTAATAATAATCTCACGATACCCTAACACAAAAAGGGTGTGAGACCATTTTCTGCAGGCGAGAAATTGTGATGAATGCTTCTGCTTAGAGCAGGAAATAACTTATTGCAAGACGTTACCTGGGAGAAGAGGGTGTGGCATTTTCTGACCCACATTAATAGCCAACTTAAATATAATTTTTATCTTGGATACACTAAAGTAAAAGTGCTAAGCGAGCATGAGTGGAGTTAGATCTACATTAATAGGTATCGTGGATACATAATAAGTCCCACAAGAATGGGGAGTAGAGAAATCATTGGAAGCATATTTGTTTATTCATTATTAACTTGATGAATTTGGGGATAGGGGTAATTACCACAATTGGGATTCCTCCTATCCACAGATTTGTTGGTCACAAAATACTAGATGAAACATAGAACGGCGTATAAGAACAAGAGATATACTCATGTGATAGAGTAACTTTTTGGTATGGTTACCTATGAATGAGAAATGCTTGTGCAGAGAGATCTAAAATGCACTGTAATCTCTAATACTAGATTGTATGCCAGAGAGGACTCTTCGTATGCAACACGAAGGATAGCTTTCTTTTATAGCCTCCCAAAGATACACAAAAACAAACACCAGCCACCTGGCCGACCGATTTGTATTGGTAACGTGAGAAAGCAAGTGTCTATATTGATAAAATCTTGAGGGTTTTTTGTAGTGTCTCCCTTCATATTTGAAGGACACAAAAGACATCTTAGCCAGGGTTGACGACGTAGTGATAGATTCAGAACCAATTCTAATTAGCATTGATGTGGAGGCACTGTATACTAGAATTATACATACATAGGGTATACAGGCCACGCAATACTTTCTGAAAAACGGAGGTTTACTATTCACTATCCACAATGAATTCATTAAATAATTACTACAGTTTGTCGTCACAAGGAATTACTTTTTATTTAACAGGCTATACCACCAGGTACAGGGCACAGCGATGGGGACATGTGCCCCATCTTACGCTAACCTGTACCTAGGATGGTGGCAAGCCAAAAAAGTATTCACAGAGGATAACGATATCTATATGTCCCATATCATTCTCTGGGCTAGATATATTGACGATATCGTTATCCTCTGGAAGAGCACTAAGGATCTCAGTGGAATTTGTCAATATTTTGAATAACAACGAGCTCAATCTACGTCTCACCTATGAAATAGGCAGGGACAGCATTGTTTTCCTGGACCTTCAAATCAGTTGAGGCCCTGACGGACACTTGGAGACTACGGTTCATAGCCTCTTACACGCGAACAGTCATCCTAGGAATTTGGTAAAAGGAATTCCAATTGGCCAATTCCTTGTAGTGAAACCAAATTGCTCCACAAATGAGGCTTTTGAGAGCCAAGCACACCTAATGATTGAGCGCTTCGCTGCTAGGTTATAGCAAGAACAGTTTGAAAAAAGCCCATCAGGGGGCCAAATATACTAGTAATTGTAAATGCATCAAATTTATAATGAATAACCAAATATGCTTCCAATGATTTCCCTACTGAGCATTCTTGTGGGACTCATTATGTATCCTTCTAACGTGAATCTAACTCCACTCATGCTCGTTTAGCACTTTTACTTATGTGTATCTAAGATAAATAAATAGGATTTTTAAGTTTGCTATCCAATTGGGCCATCTAAATCTTATCTAAAACTTGGCTACTTATTTACTGGGATCTCAACAACCCTCTATAAACTTCTGTCGTATCAGGACTATTGCAATTAGAACCGGTATTTTAGACTGTACAGAGCACCACAGTTGGTCTCACTCTTTATTAAATTGTATTTTAGTTACGTGTGGTCTATTGCACACGTTTGTCCACCCATCCATTTTATTCATTATTCGCCATTAAAGGTTTTAATTAATTTACAACTCTTTACATTAGGGTGAGTGTTAGTTCAAAAGAGGCTCCTTTTCTCTTGCCTAGGCAAGTTTAAGTAAAATAACAAAGTGTATGCTTGAAATTGTAGTGTACGGCACTTTTGATGACCCATATGTTTTAATCTTCATCTACGTATGAAGAACTTTAGTGATGTTCCGCTAAAAGGTATTACAACCTACATCTAATCTCTCTTTGGGTTTACAGTAAGTATGTGTTTTTTTTTTTTTTTTTTAAGGTTTTGCTTAAATTTGTCATTATATACTGTATTTTTACCCTTGGCAAGTGCATATGGAATCACGCCATGTAAAGTTTAGAATTCAGACTCTGTAAGATGGACCCTTGAAGAAAACACTGTTTTGTAGTGTAAACTTTGCTTAGGGTAAGCAAAAAGGCTTCATAAAGCATCTGAATCCACAACGCTGTCCAGCTTTCTAACCACTGTTCTTCATCTTATTTATTTTTCTGTTTTTTCCTCTTTCACAGTGCACCATACTGAAGGTGTCAAATATATACTTGGAGGAAGAGTCATGGCTGGACATGCAGGCCCGAGTAATGACTCTAAAAAGTCACTGCCTGACATGGACACAGTACGCATCAATGAATGAGGAGTCTGTCTACAGGGAGAGCACGGAAAATCCCAATTGGTAAGGTTTCTGTGTTCGATAGACCTACAGTACACGTTTTCCATGATAAATCGGTTCATTTGGCCGCCACCACCTATGTACAGTAGCATTGTAAAACATCTGTGCAATTTAAAGCCGTGCTGAGAAGACCCTATGTGCAAAGTTATGAGGAAGCAGATGTCTAAGCTATGGACTTAATGAAAACAGTTAGTTGACAGTTAATAACGTTCTAGATTCTTTGTTTTGTGCAACAGCAGTGTGTGTGTGTTCACCTCTTCAGGTCCAGATTATTTTTGCAAAGAGTAGCATTGCTGGCCTGTAGCAGGGTAATTAGAGACTGGACACCAGGCTCAGATCAAAATGACTTCATTGCAGCACAATGGGGAAAAGGATAATAAGTCCATGTAGTCAGACTTACTCCCAGTCACAGGACCCAAACTAGCGTTACAGCAGTCGGGTCCATATTCTCACAACAAGCGGTCACATCCTTCTCATGCAGTCTGTGAGAGGTCTCTACCTCAGCCCTTATCTAGAGCTACTGTAGAACCATGTACACTAGAAACTTAGAACTGGCTCAGACAGGCAGTCTGCCTAATAGGAAGAGATGTCCTTCTGGTCACATGAGCCCACTGACAATAAAGGTCTTAAGTAACAGTAGCACAATTCCTCATGATAAACATATTTCTAGTCTACTTTATGTACGTGTAACCCCTCTTTAGTTTACCTCAGACTATAGAACATGTCACTGAGGTGAGGGTCTGAGTCCAGTAACTTGGGGATTAACTCGTTTATAGTGGGTGGTACACAGAGTGGGAAGCAGGAGTAATTAGACACAACAAAACTGGAAGGAATTACAACAAACTTTATATTACTGTATCTATCATTTTGAACAGGGATACATATACAGGGCTACCACATAACCACACAGTATTTCTGCAATCCTACTAAAACAAATCACTAATATTAGTGTATATTAGTTCACATACACTGTTGATAAGGCAGGGTATTTGTACAATAACCTTTCGTTGGAGCTCTGGATTCAAACAGATGCAGGCTGTTGCTTCTTACAGTTACTTTGAAAAAATAACCTGTGTTCCAATGCAGGAGATCTCTTTCTTTCCTCTGGCTGTTAAATCCTGATATTTCTCCTCTTAGCTGTTGCAGGGCTCCCTGAGGTGTCACTGTACTTTGTACTGGCCAGCAAAATCCACCAGTCTCCTCACTCCATGGATGGGTCAGGCCCTTGCTGAGTGTTCTGCAGCAGCCTCACCATATCAAAACAAACTGCCACGCCAGTCCCCTCAGCAATTCCTTTCCAACTGACGCCAACTGTCATTCCACTGGCTAAGTACAGTCAAATGGTCCAGTAAATAAAGAAAAAAGAACAAACCGCGCACAACTCATAGTATATTCAATTATATTGAAATATGGTGAAGTTGGTAAATATCGCACGTGCATCAATACTGATTAAAACAGGCAATACATGAATTTTGGCACATGTTACCAACAGCATTCAGAATCAGCAAGGCCCCTCATCCAATGGACATCAAGATGTTAGCAGATAGAATCCGATAGAGACCTGTCACATTACATGGTCCAGTGGAATGTAATTCTTAAAGGGGCCATGTCCTGTGCTGATAGCGGACACAGGGGGTTACATCCTCCCCCTGCTGAAATGTTGATGTATCCATCAACCAGGATAAACCAACAATACATATATCTAATCTAACCATGAACTCCTCTCCTAACCTCATACTGTAACATCATAGATACAGTAGATCCGACACTCAAACAGTTTTGACACATAGCATTCTTGTTACCGCAGCATGTTCTACATTCCTCAACATCTCCTATTTCCAGAGTCATGGGTACTACCCATCGAACAGTACTAACCGTAGGGACCTTAGGTGAAACTCCCGGTAAGTCATAGATCAGTCTCATGGGGGGTCTAGTATCCCTCTTAGGACATGAGGCTAATGCCGGAGGTATGACGTCTACTTCCATTTCCACTTTAGGGGACTCGTGGTACCGGTCACTCAGATATTGCGGGCCCTGAACTAGGTGAAGACTCAGTCATCTATTACGGATTCATCAGGACCTATGGGGGTAAATTCCTCTTCTCTGGGATCTAGTTCAAGAACAACATTTTTTCTAAATTCTGAGACCCTACTGATTGTATTTGGGGACCCTGTTGATGGGCAGGCAGTTTTTCCCTGTTCAAAATATTTGCCAGTTGCCCTAACATTCCTTCCCCGGGGTACCCCTCCTCTTGTTCGGACTCCTCATCAGTGTCTTGCCTACCCTGGCTAACTGGATTTGTACCAGGACCCTGTCCTCTGTTCAATCGATCACTCTCCTATGGGGTTCTCTTGGAATGTTTTCTCTCTCAGGGCAGCGCACTAACTGACCTATTGACAGGAAGTGGTTTCTATGTAGAGTATTTGTGGGCCCATTTCCCTTTTCAGGCCTCACTCAATAGACGGAAAGTCCTTTGAACTTCTCTACTACCACATAAAGTTTGGTTTTCCAGCGATTTTGTTATTGTGTCTTTTCCTGGTATCCCCAGATTCTGGATAAGGACCCTGTCCTGCAGTTGTAGCTCTTGCCCGTGTACTCTTGTATCGTAATTTCTTTTGTTTTCATGATTATGTGTCAACTGCAGAAATGGCCAGCTTGTACGCTTCTTGTACCTGGACTCTGAGTTTCTGTACATATTGCATGTATGTGGTTGGGGTAGTGCCACCTGCCGACTTTCCAAAACACAGGTCAATGGGCAATCAGGCTTCCCGTCCAAACATTAGGTAA
This sequence comes from Ascaphus truei, assembly GCF_040206685.1. NCBI lineage: Eukaryota > Metazoa > Chordata > Amphibia > Anura > Ascaphidae > Ascaphus > Ascaphus truei. The sequence continues at coordinate 148,826,265 of NC_134487.1, forward strand.
TAGGATGAATACCCAGTGGATTCATTCTTAGTGCAGTTATAAGCATGCACTAAGTGGTGTACATGCTAACTCCATCTTTCCTTTCCTTGATTGATTATTTAGGGTTCCCTTCATATTTAGAAAAAAATGGGGAATAAACCCCAATGAATCCGATGCTAACAAAACCATGTGTAGGTAATTGGCAAAACCTGCAACCAAGGCCAAAGTCCACAAGGGAAGGGGTCTCACTGCAAGTGTATTAATATATGAATGATATATATATATGGGGTAACGTATAGAGACTAAACACCGGAACGGGGACTAGAATGCAGATCAAGTGCTAGAGGTACAAAGTGGCATGTCCGCGGGCACGCCACTTGTAAGCTCGGTGAATTACACAGACTGGTGCCCTTACCCTACCGTTGTCCTCGCTACCCCCGCAGCCAGTCCATTCTCGTCAATGGTGAAGAAGCCGTCTCAATGCTGGTAGGCTGCACCCCGGCTGTATCCCAGCATGCAATGCGCTCCGGCGCATCCCAGGATTCAAACGGATAGCACCTCCACTTGCGTTGGAAAGGTAAATAAGTGTCCTCCTTGCTAAAATTGTGAGACCCCTGCGTGCTCCATCCAGTAAGGTATAGGTAAAGTCCAATTGGTAGATTGGATAAAAAAAAAAAAAGAACCACGCCTTATCACCCACAAAAAGATCCGCAAACAGAGAAATTCAATAGGACCCTATTAAATATGAAGGGAAGGTAAAGTCAAATTGGTAGATAGTCACTGCTCCCTTGAACTGCGCCAAGCTTTAGAATATAAAATCAGCTTTATTGAAACAGAATGCTGAACATCAGACAGGAACACACTGATGCGTTTCATCCCGACATGGGACTTTATCAAAGATTTGGTCAAATCTTTGATAAAGTCCCATGTCGGGATGAAACGCATCAGTGTGTTCCTGTCTGATGTTCAGCATTCTGTTTCAATAAAGCTGATTTTATATTCTAAATCTTGGCGCAGTTCAAGGGAGCAGTGACTATCTACCAATTTGACTTTACCTTCCCTTCATATTTAATAGGGTCCTATTGAATTTCTCTGTTTGTGGATCTTTTTGTGGATAAGGCGTGGTTCTGGATTTTTTTTTTTTTATCCCACAGATGCGCAGTAATTCCTTGATTAGTCGGCTTTCAAAGTCCTGTCCTTGGTTGGAGTGTATCCTGGCTGGCAATCCATAATGGACGAAATACTTGTCCCATAACACTTTGGCGACTGTAACGGCTTGTTGGTCCTTTGTGGGGAATGCTTGCGCATACCAGGTGAAGTGATCTGTGACCACTAAGATATTACTGGTGTTCTTGCTATCTGACTCTGACAGGAAGTCCATGCAGACTAAGTCCAGTGGCCCACTGCTGGTGATATTGGTCAAGGGTGCGGCCCTTGTAGGCAAAGTCTTTCTGGTCACACGCCTTCCGCAGTTCTTACAATATTTCTCGACATTCTGGGCCAATCGATCTTTCACTAATCCCATTGTTTTGTCTGTGCCCTGATAGGCCATGATAGTCATGTAGCGAACATAGAACCACTTGCCTATACTGGTACGTAAGTACGAGTTGCTTAGTCACACGGTGCTGCGTTTTCTTAACAACTCTGAACATTACTCCATTCTTAAGCACCAGGTTATCCCATTGCCCCACAAGGAGTCGACTCTCGGGGTGCTCCCCGAGGCGGCTTCCGGTCCTTCAGAGCTGACCACACTTCTCTCAAGCCTGGATCTGTCTGCTGCGATCGTGATGGATATTGTCGGTTTAGTTGGGGTAATCCCTCCATGGTCAACTCTGCGGGGTGAGAGTACACTAAAGGAACTCCAGAGAGAGAGATCCCCAGACTTAGACCCTCTATTTGGATTCTCTGTGGCAATTTGTCTCGGCATTTCTACTTGCTTGTACACTCCTGCAGCGGTAATGTTTTTCCAAAGTCCATCCTGGGCTTGAGCGTCCCAGTGAATGTGACTGCGTCCGCATCAATGTTTTATTTCCCGGGTCTGTACATTAGACTGGAATTGTAAGTGGCCAATGCTGCCAACCACCTGTGTCCAGTGGCATCCAGTTTCGCTGATAGAATATACGTAAGGGGATTGTCTGAGTGCACTACAAATGCTGCTCAATATAGATAGTCATGTAGTTTGTCCACTACTTCCCATTTCAAAGCCAAAAACTCCAGTTTGTGTACTGAGTAGTTTTTCTCGGATGGCATCAACCCCCGGCTCACAAACACTACTGGTTTTAGTCCCTCTTGGTGTTCTTGGTACAGCACTGCCCCTATTCCATCCAAACTGGCGTCTACATGCAGCCCATAGGGCTTTTGTGGATCTGCAAATGCTAACATTGGCATCTTCATCAGTCAGGCTTTTATGGCTTGGAAAGCGACCTCACACTTAGGAGTCCATTCTATTCCCACATGGTTCATTCATTTTGAAATAATCTTGACTGGTGGACCCCACGGCCATGCTACGCCCTTTTGGTGGTGGGTAACCCTTTGTCAGCTTTGTCAAGGGTTGGACTACAGCGGAGAAGTTGTTGACGAACCGTCTGTAATACCCGCAGAATCCCAAGAAAGACCGCAGTTCTATTAGCTGTGTAGTCTTTGGCCATGATGAAATAGCCTCTAATTTAGAAGGATCGGTGGCCACTTCTTTCTCAGATACGATGTGCCCTACGTATGTGACAAACATCCGACACTGACACTTGTCCACTGATAATTTTAGTCCACTGTCACTTAATCGATCTAACCATCATATATTGTCAAGGTATACCAGCACTTCAAGCAAGTTCATATCTCCCACTACTCGTTCCATTAGCCTTTGGAACGTAGCTGGTGCCACTGACACAACTTGAGGCATCTGCTCAAACTGGTAGAACCCCAATGCGCATATAAAGGCATTCTTCTCTTTGTCGTGTTGGTTCATTGGGATCTGATGATATCCACTGTGAAGATCAAAAACTGAAAACCACTTGCTCCCAGTGAGGCAATCCAATGCGTCTTCTATACGTGGCGTTGTGTTCTGTTCTGGGATTGTCCTTTTGTTCACTGTGCGATAGGGAGGAGTGGCTAAGTGAGTAAAGGCACTGACTGGCACTGAGTTTGGGGAGCCTGGTTCAATTCCCGGTGTCGGCTCCTTGTGACCTTGGAAAGGTCAATTTATCTGCCTATTCCCCAGGCGCCAAAAACATAGATTGTAAGCTCCACGGGGCAGCGCTATAAAAACATGCTATTATTATTATTATCAATACACATCCTCACGGCTCTGTTTTTTTCTGGGCTACCACTATGGGTGATGCATACGGGCTTCTGTATTCAGAAATTATGCCAGCTCTCCTTAGTTTAGTTCCTGGAGGTCTCTCCTCACTACTTCCACATCAGCCAGGGTCAATCTCCGTGACCTTTCTCTAAAAGGGTGAGCATCATGAAGATGAATCTGGTGTTCCACTCCATGGTCTTTTCCTACATCTCATTCTTGAGTGGAGAAAACCTCTGGCCAACGAGCCATTTTTTCTTGTAGCCGTTTCTTCCAGTGTTCTGGAATAGGACTGTCTCCAAAATTGAACATGTCTGGCGTCAGTCTCCTGTTATGAGTCTTCTTCGTCCTGGCTGGGCCCATCACTTCAGTGATCTATCACGGTGCCTCTTCGTATCCACACGTCATGGGAAGTCTCATTTCTCACTTCCACTCCATTAGTATAAGTTTTTTCCTTTCTTTATGGACAGCACTCCGGCCTTTACTAATAGTCCCCCAGGAAATTGTCCGGGGGCAGGGTCTTCTATAATTATGGTGGAACCTTTTACTTCATGATGGAGGGTCACCTTCCCTTTAATTCGACATACATGGTGGGGAGGCACTTTTTTCAACCGAAGACCGGCCCAACGGACTTCTCCAATGGGGTCATAAGACTTGTTAGTGGCTTCATTTTCAGCTCGTCGGTAGGCCTTCAAACACATAGGGTGAATGGTCAATGTCCGATCGTAATCTCCAACAGTCTGGCACCACTTCGCTAGTCTGCTGAAGATGTTTGCATTTGTTCCTATTATGGCACAGACTTCTCCTCCTTCACGGGCTTCAGGACATGTTAGTACCACTGCTTCAAGGTGTCCTGTTACCCCAGCATTTTCCTTGGGAAATTCCAACTTCACGGCCACATAGCCCAAGTACGGATAGCTAGTTTCACTGAGGCCCCACATAACAAGTCCATTCAGCGGCTGCAGTGGCAGGTGTCGCAGATATCGGTTGTACCATGATTGGAAGATTATAGACATTTGCGATCCACTGTTATGAAAAACTTTACATGGTTTTCCTTCAATAGACTTCATCACTCGAGCAGGAGGGCCGAGAATCCCAATTGGCAGATTGGGGCACCCGCAGATGCTTGTGGGTCTGTTAGTCATGGAGCTTCTCTCCGCGTGGGGCCTGGCATACTCCCTTACCATGTCCCTCTGTCGTTTCCCTGCTTCAAGGCTTCTCTTGCCTTTTGGTGCCTTGCCGTTCGCAGCCCGATGTCCATGTTCCCCACACTGGAAACAACCCATACCTCAATTTCTAGGGTCCCGGTCATAGGTGCGGGGCATATCCGGAAGAGTTCCCACTGAGGCCTTCTTTTTGGGTGCTGCAGCCATCATCAATGTGTTTGAAGGCCTGCCGACGAGCCGAGAATGAAGCCACTAACAAGTCTTGCATATGCATTTATTGTAATTTAGTAGCATTTTGTTAGATGGCAGACTGCATTTGTTTAGCCTTTTATGGAAACTAAATTGTATTTTTCAGCCCAAGCCAATGTGTAAGTAAAAAGTTTTAAGCCTTTGAAAGTGGCAAAACATTCAACATATTTTTTATAAATGTAGTTATGTAGTATTGGATATTATAGGCTAAAGCAGTCAAAGTCCGGGCATTATTGAAATTCCTGCCCTCTGGTTAAAATTCCGGGCATTATCCAATCAGTAATGCCCGGAAATTTAGCTGCTTGCAAAGTGTTGATTTCAATGTGATTATTTTCAACCAATCGGCTTTCAGAAGAGCTGAGACAGGGCAGGGGATTGGTCTAAAAGTAGGAACAGCTCTGAGACAGGGCAGGGGATTGGTTAAAAAGCCACGGGTTGACTCCTCCCCCTTGCTCCGTGAACTGAGAAGATTCAGTTGAATTGTTGGGGTGGGGGAGAGAGAGTCTGCAAAGTCTGTCTGCAGTTTGTTTCTGGCTGTAGTTTCTGTGTGTGTGTGTGTGTGTGTGTGTGTGTGTGTGTGTGTGTGTGTGTGTGTGTGTGTGTGTGTGTGTGTGTGTGTGTGTCCAGTGTCCATGTCCTGTGTCGGTAGCAGCAGCTGTGTATGTGCTCTACTGTTGTGTTGTATTTGTGTGTAGCAGCAGTTTGTGTGTGTAGAGGATCTGTGTTGTGTGTAGAGGTGTTGTGTGTGGCTGTGTAAGTGTGTGTGTGTGTGTGTGTGTGTGTACGTACGTACGTACAGAGGGGGCGGCAGTGTGTGGATATAGATATCTGCAGTGTAAGAGTATATACTGTAGAGGTGGATTCATGTATTTACCATTTTATTTTAATAAAAAAATCTATATAACTATACAAAAGTGTCTATTCTTTCTGAAAAAAGTCTACATTTAGCCTATTATAGTAATAATCCCCTCAGAACAGGGCATTACTGGCCAATAATGCCCTGTTCTGAGGGGATTATTACTTAAATACTTACTGCTTTCACCCCACTACCACCGCTTCCTCCAGCTCTACTGGGCAACCTTTCCTTTGGTTGCTAGAGCAGGCTCTGGCACATCTCTTTTTGAGACAAGCCGTACAACAGCTTTGGTAACAATTGATCACAACCTGGAAAGTGTTGCAGTGTTCCCAGCAGTAGACTGTGGCTGAGTTGAAAACTAACAATGGACAATGTTTGCCTTAGTAATATAAGGTTAGATTGTACAGGTGCACCGACGAGTATTCTAAAACTTACCATAAACTTGCCTTGGAAAATCTGGGGCTATCACCAGCATTGCTCAGGTACATGCTGAGACATTTCTGCAGAGACTAATGGCCCATCGGGTTAACACAGCAGGGGTCCCTGGCAGTCCCATTCAGGTTGAATGGGACTGCCAGGGACCCCCGGTGTTAATCCGATGGGTCATTAGTCTGTCTGCAGAAATGTCACTGAAATGTTGCAGCATGTACCCAGCATGTACCTGGGTCTTGTTGGTGATTGCCCCAGATGTGTTTTAGAATACTCGTCGGCACTACAGTAGCTGTTGGAATCCACTGACTGAAGAATTGATTGAAAGGCGGCCATTAGGTGAACCCAGGGAGCACGATATTCGCTGATCGATCACAGTTTAGGCAATTGGTTTTCACTTAAGGTAATCAAATGCTGCATTTTTTTAAAACATGTTTTTTTTTTTTTAAATTGCTGCCAGGAATGCTGCTGGAAAATGTGGGTTAAAAAATTTAAAATTGGGGAAATTTTATGTATGTATGTATGTATGTATGTATGTCATATAATAGTCTGTCAAAAGAAAAACTTTTTTTTTTTCTAAACAAACACCCATTCTATAGAAAGAGTTTAAACACGTGAGGTAGTTTTGAAGACAAGTTAGTGATTCTGATGCCTATGGCACAGGACTGCTGCTAGCTAAAAAGATCATATACAGTATCATATGTCAAGTATTACGTTAATTGGAAACTCTTTAATAGCGATTCAAATTGCCTTTGTTTGTCTAATGATAAAGATAACTTTGTTGTGGAAGCACCATGCACGGGTAAAGATGAAAAGAATGAGTGATCTTGATGAATATGTTTTATGCAGCGAATCTGTGGTGAAGCGATGGCTGTGTGACCATGAAATGACTGAGCTTCACAGTTCTCTGCTACAATCCTGGGACTGCACTGACCCTACGAATGAATTCACCCTATCTTGCTTGCTCATGTTTTTTGCGCATAGAAATTTGAGGTCTACTGGGCCTGACAGCCCTTCTCTAATAATCCATGTAGCATTGTGTTTCCTTCAGCGCAAGACATTTAGTTAATAAGACAGGATATTACCAACGTGTCCCTATATAAACTACTAACCCATCGGCCAAACTGGGAGAAATGTCACAACTAGAAACAAGACATTCTGTTGCCCCTCTGGCCATAGTTATTTAAGAAAAAATGTGGCATACTTCGTATCCGATTTAAGCCTGTTGCAGTCAAACCATGGGAGTGGTGCGGTATTACAAGACCCGTTGTTTCATACTGTGACACGGTCAACCAATCCAATTGTGCACTCTTTGGCACAGGATTAGTGTTACTGTTCTTTACATGGTTTACTATATTGATGGCAATATCTTACTACGTATAATGGCGCAGTATACTGTAGTTGTAAAGGTTAGTGTTTGTAGACGGACCATGGTGTTCCACTGAAGAGATTGCTATTCTGATATTCTACACTCGTCTATTAAAGCATAAATCCCCTCTAAATAGCAACCCTGCCCCTTTAAAATAAAAATGAAAGATTGAAATTGGGTGGTCCTCTATAGCTGGTTCCCGGGGGTAGTTACCGGTATTACTTCCTGTGGTGTGTTTTTTTTTTCCTTCATTTTTTTTTCCCTTCATTTTTTTCCCTTCATTTTTTTCCCTCTAGTTATTTCAATGTGTTATTAGTGTTGTAAATAAGAAAAGAAGAAATTACACTTTAGCTGCTGGGATGAAAAATATTGTGTGAGAGATTTCTACTAAAATACCAGTAAGATGGGGTCTCATAATAATCTGAGTACACACTGGATCCCATTGCTATGGAGACTGGATCCCATTGTTAAGAGACTGGAGGCAGAATATGGTAACTGTAATCTGAGGTTGTAGAGATTTTGGGAGACAATTCACAAGCTAACAGATGCTAAAGGTCCCCATATATTGAGTTACCTGATGTAAGGATAATAAAAGCTAATCTTAAATCCTCAACATTTATAATCTAAAATATTCTTTACAGTTAAATAGTCTCCAGAGCGGTGAGATGTAGTGAGGCTTAATAACACATTTAACAGAACAATAAACAGATAAAGTGAACTTCTCCCAGAGGCTTATGTTTCAACAAGGTGAGCAGTCATGTGGAGACATTAAGAAAACATATTATAACAGAATCAGTATAACATTATAAAATGGCATAGAAAAGAAACACAACAAACACAACTGTCTAGGACCCTGCTAAGGGAAAACATGTTATATCCACACAGACAGTGCTGCTCACGCAGAGTTAAACTTTAACCCTTTCCAGTGATTAAATGATTGTCTATAATATGGGAGATTATTTCCGTAGGAAAGAGGAGCGTCCATAGCAAGTGGATCCACCATGAATGGCTTCCCCCCTCTATACAGCAATCAGGTGGTCATGTACCGTCATTTCCACGCTGCCGGCGGTAATCGGGGTTACCACGTGTCCCCTCTCGGGGGGGCAGCTGTGGAGCATTTTGAAAAGTAAAAGTTTATAGTCGAGAAGGAAGAGAGAAACCTTTCTCTTGTAGGAGTTTGAAGTGATCATTTTCCTGCTCAGTGATTTATATATGACCGGAACAGGGCTGAGCTGGGTGTGCGCTGATATATGGCGGCTCAAGATGGAAGTTGTAGTCTGAGCCCGCTGCTGGAAAGGTAAACTTACTGATCAGATGTACCCGGTAATGGAGTGCTTTCGCCAGACCTGTAAATTGGTGGCTGACCGTTTGATCAAGTAAGCCCGAGATGCTAATGCTGCCAGATCCTGTCTCTAAAACCTTGTACTGAGGCTGTGAATTGATGCTCCTTTCTGCAGCATTTCCACCTTGGGGTGTTCAGTGGTGAGTTGGGCTGTGGGCAGTGGCTGTCCTTGGCCATGCTTTGCAGGCATTACTACCCTGGGGTATTCAGGGTAAGTTGGGCTGCGGGCAATGGCTGTTCTTGGCCATGTTTTGCAGGCATGGTCTTTTGCTGAAATAGTGGACACTTCCATTCAACAATTTCTCTTTTCATAGTATCAATGTATTCTCTCATACTTTTGTCTAAATCCTTGCATTAACTGTGTGGTTAACTGTGTGGTTAACTGTGTGGTTAACAGTTCTATATAATGCACATCAATTGTAATACCTTCTTGTTGCACCCACCCGGTCTGCGTGCGCGTATCCTCCATCTTAGCCGTTAAGACAGGCGCTGTAGCAAGAATCTGTAATTTCTAAGGCAAGCTGCTTCTGCTGGCAGGCAGATTCTTTCCACAGCGACACTACTCCGGGCTCACCAAAAGCTCTGTCCACACAGGTAGTAGGTCTCTCAGCACGGGCACCAGCACCCACAGTAGATGTGATAGAGGAGATAAGGATCCCCTCACTCACAGAGAGGCAGCTTACTGCACCGACACACTTTATTCGAGCAAATACCCAGTATGTACCTGGCAGATACCTGGATTGCGCCGCTCCTCACCTCTGACAAGCCCCGTTGCATTTGCCTTCCCAGCCTGGGTTCATGCCTGGCTGATGGGCGGCTGATCTGTTAAATGATAATGATTAGGATTTAATAGGCTGCAATGCTTCGCGTGTCTACCAGATGGCATAAATTCATGAATTGTAATGCAGTATATATATATATACTGTGCAGTATTGCAGCCAGCGGGAATAAAATGCTTCAATCCCTGCTTGGAAAATAACTCAATGCACTCGGGCAGAAAACAGTCACAAACCTCAATACACCCGGGTATACCCGAATTCGTGGGACTAGCCAAGCTCGAATAAAGTGTGTCGCCAGTGTATGTAACAAGCTCTGAGCATGTACTTCCCTGAAACTGCTACTGAGGCCCAGGGTTAGGCCTCAGATTTTCTTTTGAGTATTGACTTCTGGGGAAATGACCGATCAGATCAATAATGGTCTCGGTAAAGCAGGCTGATGGTACACTCCCTAGCGATGCCTTTTAATCTGCACTTTTGCTGTAGAAAACTAGCTATGTCTGTGGATTGTTAGAAGGCCAAACGGCCTGAGACATGCAGCCATCTTATAGCTCTACCTCCCGGAAGTCCTACTTCCTGTTTTTTAAAGGGGTTTAAATGGCAATCCAATAGGAATCTGTAACTGATGGTGCAGCTTCCTTTTGACTCAAAGTTTGGTAGAGATTTGTTCCCCCTGGAGGTGGATTTTACATCTGGTAACTCACCGGTTTGTGTCTGTGGACTGGGGGTGTTGGGTTCCCTGGAACTGAAAATAGTGTTCAGCGGTGACCTGGGTCCCTTCTAGTAAAACAAATAAAAAAGGGGGTTGGAGGGGAAGGGTAAAAAATAGGACAAGGGGATTGCTTCTTGAACCATTTAAAAAAAAAAAAAATTTTTAACCCCATACTTTTTAAATGGCTCCCTATATTTTCCTATCGTGCTGCTCTATTCAGCTCAAAAGGCTTTGGCTATAAAAGTATTTTGTGGGTGTATGTGTATAAACACATTATATACAGCATTAAATGGTGCCAAGTACTGCTACTGTATATATTATGTATAAATAGGACCTAGTGAGTAAATGGAAAAAGAAAACCCTTTAATACTAATAACAAATCAGAGTATGAACGAATTGTGTTTTGATGTGAGATAGAGAGCTCATTTGCATTAAAATACATTTTACAAGAAAGGATGCAAAAGATTTCAAGTTTTTAATGATCTAATCGTGCATAATCCTCTTTTGTTTTTATTTTTTGTTATGTTTTAGTGAGAAACCTGTTTCTTTGTAATTTCTTTTGTCCATCTCGCCACAGGGGGTTCTGTATATGTATCTACAGTAAGTCCTGTTATTATACAATAAGAAATGGTACATTTATGTGTACAATATATACGTATTGGGGATTCTGCGTTACATGTGCCCATATTGACAACGCGGTGCTAAGCTATAAATCCCCCTCATGGCCAATTCACTTCAATTGGGCATAAGGTGTCTTATGGCCTAGTACAGCTTTGTAAATATGGCCCATAATCTGCAACCTTAAAAATCACATAACGTATTCTGCTCTAAATGTTTAATGTTAGAAGGTCCACAAATATCTTGAAACAGTCACATTGTGCCTTGGATATTAAAAATTGGATTGTAAGCTTTTCTGACACATTTCTGTTCCTTTTTGTTAGACTGCATTTTGTGCTACCTTTTTTGTTCAGAATTTTCGTAGATGGTGTACTTGAAATATAAGTGTCTCATCCATTCACATCTGCCCATGTATAACTGGAATTAATAAAGTGAAAGATATCACAGTCGGCAAATATAAATTGTGACCTATTTTTTCCACTCCAGTCTTAGCGGGGTTAACCCATTTAAAGATGCATTGTGTTTTTGTTTTTTTTGTTTGTTTTTAAATGATCCGTTTTGGATTCGCTACTTCGTTATTTTTTCAGGGCATGAGCCTTTAACAGAAGCAGCACGTGTTGTACATTTTGTAATATGTTCTGTTGTATTTTGACTTTTCATCCCAGCAAAGAAAAAAATTCCAATCTCTAGATATTTAAAGAGGGGGAAAAAAAAAAAAAAGCTCTAGCAGTGTCTTATTGATTGTCGAATTATACCCTTGATCCCTAAAATTATAGCTTACAACCGTGCCGCAATGAATGATAAATGTACCTTGCGTTACATTTCCAGAAAATGTTCAGTGGGATAAATTTGCCTGTGGTGGGTTTGATGACACTGTCCATGTTCGCATTGATGAGGGAAAAAATCGCTAAGATCACAGCAGAATGGACCAGGATCATTTTATATTCCTCCTATAATCACTTTGTTATTTTCCTCAACTACTACTATACAATTACTGCAGAGGACTAAGCGCAATAATCAGCTAGCAAATCAGAACAGATGTTGTTTATGCTGTAAATTCAGCATACTGAAAATCTTGTGGGATTGTAAACAACCTTGATGTCTGATCCATTTCCTACATTTTTCTTTTGACATTACTTCTACAGCCACTTACCACTTCCATTAAATTTGATTAGAAAGTGGAAGTACCTGAAGGCATTACAAATACTGTTAATTCAATTATAGATGACTCGATCCGCAAGGCTCAGTTAAATCAGAGTTCATAACGCGACTTTCCCCTTAAACCGGAACAGACATTGTCCCCTGGGGCTAGTGTGTATCCTGGAAGCTAATTGTATGCAAAAACAATGGCAATTCTACCTCATTAGTAATGGGCTTAAAATCACGTCATTGTGATGTTCTGCCTCTCTTGGCATTACTCTGATCCAGACCCTGAAATACCTGTCTAAGTTAATAGTAGAGGGAAACACTGTTTGACCTAATTTAACAAACTGTGGGGTTACACCCATCCAGACAGTGCAAAAGCTCTATTTCAGTATCTGAATGTGCATAACGGCAAGTTTAGGTATGACCATTGTAATGTAACGTTACTTCTTGACATTGACCTACACAGACTTTTGGAGGGTGAGGGGGGATATGCAGTTTTATAACAATGCCTCATTTGCATATCCTTGTCACGAAGGGCTATTCTAGTTGACTCATTGCTTTTGATGAGTGAATGCATGACTTAATGCTATGTTATTGCCCTTTGAAGATACAGTTAGCATTAATGTTATGTTGGATTAACGTGTTGTCAAGTGAATTAATAGAATGTTGGATTTGGACCCATGTGACTACTGTATGAGCTAACTGAATACCAACCTCAAGAAACTGCAGGCTGTGGTCCAAATATCGTAGATTACCACCTATTCTTCTCTAAACCAACACACACTGTGTTAATGAGACTGAGGAGTAGAAAGGTGGCTTTGGAATTTGCCATTGCATTATAGTAAAGATCCTGTGACCTTGTTCATTTCTAACCAAAGTTCTATCCAATGTTTATATATTTCAATATGATGGGTTGCAGGTTTTTTGCACAGTGATGCATGGAAAAAAAGCACATAGGTTTGATTTGCCCCTGCTTGTTTTCCTATTTTCAAACCCACTTCCACATGAGAAGAATACTAGAATAATGGGCATATCGGAACCTTTATCAAGGCCAAAACTTTGATAAATGTCTAATGTAGTGTCTGCAAAGCTCCACAACGTTACCTGTTTGTGAAGCACTTTTTTCTTACTACAATGTAATCTGAGCAATTCATCACCTTCGGTGAGTTTGGCTTTTTACTAATCGGTCAGTTGAGCATCCATCAAATAGCCCTTTACCCTTACTGTAAAAATACATTCTAATATAACACATGGTGTATGGTTTAACACAGGAGTGCGCAAATTGGGGGGGGGCACAGGATTTTTCAGGGGGGGTGCGGTGGTTGCAGAGGCCCCACGCTCTTCCCCAATTTAAATTAAATGCCGGGGATCGCGTGAGGACTCTGTAACATCCCCTTACCTTACCTTGTCTTCGGCCACGTGTCAAATTACGCCACGGGGTCACGTGATGTCATTTGACGCCGAGCGACAATGTAAGGAGGGGGAGATCAGACAGGGGGGCGCAGCGGGGTAAATTTGCGCACCCCTGGTTTAGCATACAGCATGCCATCATATAACGCCTAAATTGTTATAGTTTCTACTTAACCGGGAAATAAGTGCATCCACAGCTTGGTCAATATGAGCCATTGTGTATCAAAACATTCTTGCAAATATTAGGAAATCCTTTTGTAGCCTCCAAAAAAATGTTACCTTGTTACCTTTTATTTTTACCTGCTTTGTATCTAGCAATACTATCCAATAGATGATTACCACTGTAGCAGCTCCTGCATTTTTTATTTAGCAGGATTAATGTGCAAAAGGCTCATGCAGGCCTTTTTAGATATTAAACAATGAGGAAATTGGAGGGCAGTAGTGCCTCAGGAGCATAGTATTACTTGGTGTCAACAGTAAGAATCTTTCCAGGTATCATTCATATGGCAAATTCCCCACATGGCTTATTAGTCTGTGATGTGGTAGTCTGGAAGTACACCTTTCATGCAGTGCTGGGACAGCATCATTGAGAAATATGTCCTGTGATCTCTGCAAAACCGTAGCTTATGATTTTACTGGCCAGCCTCAATGTTAAGTATAAAGGACAACTTGGCGTTTATTCTGTAAATGCAGCTTGGCCTAAATCTGACCTTTCTATCACAGGACAATGGGGAAAAGGCAGAACTCGAGTGAATTGAACTTGAAAGGCAGCATAAAAAAAACATTACCGCTTAAAAAGGCAATCTATTTTGTGTTCACATCACGTTTTTTAAAGCTGAACTCAAATCTTTGGCAAAATTATTTCTGCTTCACAGCTGATTAAGCATTCCCCTTTCAAACAAGTTCCAAACAAGACAATTCATTTTCAAACGTTTATAGCAAAGAAACCGTCCAGCTTTGGTACACAATGTTAGATCTGGTCCTTTCCCCTGCCTGAATTACATAGTTGCGTAGTAGATGAGGTTGAAAAAAAGAAATATGTCCATCAAGTTCAACTTATGCTAAATGTAGATGACAGTTACTTATCCTATATTTGTATTTACAGTATTTTTTAATGTTAGAATTATATTAATATTATAATTATTACTTAACATCCGTTTCACAAATGATAGGAAGTGCTCGCTACCTAACGAGGGAGAAAAGAATACTGTAATAGATGTAGCATTTATTTTTCAGTCTTGGGATGTTAATATTGAAAAAAAAAAAATATACGAAAACAAAAAACAATTGCCTATGAGCTGCATTTTTAGATAAACCATCTAAAATGGCCATTACTATTACAATACAAGTCCAGAAACATACACCACCCTGATGAGAAACATTTTGAAGCTCAGAGCGAACACTATACTGTAAAGTGTAAAAAAAAAAAAAATTATTAAAGAAATCCATAACATTTACTTTTTAACCACTGGCCTTACCCCTGCCGTCCAGACCAAAGTCTCACCACTATATCATCCTGAATGGCGATACGCGACTCAAACATGACCTGTCGAAGATGGAGCTCCTCATTCTTCCTCCCAAGCCTGGCCCTACTGTCCCCACTCAGTCGTACTGTTGTTAGTACTATCATACACCCGATATCGCAAGCTCGCTGCCTAGGTGTCCCATTTGACTCCTCCCTCATTTCTCTTCTCCCATTCACAATGTTGCTAAAACCTATTGATTTTCCCTCTGTAACATTGCAAACTCACAGCCTGTCCTCTGTCACTATACTGCTGAAACTCTAACAGGCCCTCATTCTCTCCAATCTTGACTGTTCTAACCTTCTACTGTCCGACCTTCCTACCTCTCATCTGTCTCCCCTACAATCTTTAATAAACGCTGCTGCTAGAATAATTTCTCACGCTCTTAAATCTGTTGCTGCTTCTCTTTTGCTGAAATCCCTCTCCTGGCTTCCTATTAATTCCTCTATTACATTAAGAGGAGTTAATGCTGATATGGTGTTTCTTATACACTATCATAATTTTCTGTATGGTTACTCCCTGCCTCTGTCAAATTTACAATTCAACCCCTTCTCTCCCCTCCTGTAATCCACATATGTTCAATATGTTTTAGTTGCTCTGGTTAATTTTCATTGATCAGAATGAGCTCTCATTACAGAAAAGGTTGGAGACCCCTGCAATAGACCATTTGTTGCCCTTTGTAATATAAGTTTAGTTTTTTTCTTTTTTATGATTTTTTTTTTCTTCAACTTCCTATTCTCTACACTACAACAATAAAGTAATAGTTTTTTAGATTAGTGCTTAAGGATGAAGGTGGTGAAAAATTGGGTTTTGGTTTCAATAAGTGTTACTAATTTGATTGAAAGGACACATTTTAAAGTACTGTAATTTAAATCTAATGTTCAATGCACACAATTCATCAAAAGACCATTCCGGTTGAGATGACTGCTAAATGTCAAACCTATTTATATATTTGTGATATTTATGTGATAATAGCTTGAGCCCAAAAAGCTGTAAATCCTTTCTCCATTTGGACAAATTCATGTTGCGTTTTGAAACAAAATTAAATACTTTAATGTAATAATCAGTGTTCGACAAACCTATACATTTGCTCGCCCCGGGCGAGTGGATTTAACCCCCGGGCTAGTAAATATTGGCCCAAGCAGCACACGTTTGGTACTAGGTGGCGAGTAGATTTTTTTGTGTGGCGAGTAGATTTTTTGGTGATTTGTCAACCACTGGTAATAATTATATATGTCCACTTTTGGACATATATCCACCCTGAGAGAGCTCCCGTTTTGGGGACCGAAACGTCGGTATATTGTGCCTTGTTTTGCCTTATAATACAAACCTTATACCTTCACTACTTGAGTGCTGTTTTCTGATATTGTCTAAACAACGTGTGTGTGTGTGTGTGTGTGTGTGTGTGTGTGTGTGTGTGTGTGTGTGTGTGTGTGTGTGTGTGTGTGTGTGTGTGTGTGTGTGTGTGTGTGTGTGTGTGTGTGTGTGTGTGTGTGTGTGTGTACCCCAGTTTAAGGACACTCACTTTAAGTACACTCGCGAGTAAGGACATACAGTGTTGCCCAATAGGCAAACTGCAGCTCGCGCATGCGCATATCGGCACATCCTGAACAGCAATACCAGCTCCCTATCTGTACCGAAGCATCAATAAGTGGGGAAAAAAGGTAGTGCTTCACTTTAAGTACATTTTCGTTTTACATGCATGCTCTGGTCCCATTGCGTACGTTAATGCGGGGTATGCCTGTGTGTATATATATATGTGTGTGTGTGTTATAATAATTTATATATTATAATAATATATACAGCTCAACCCCGTTATAACGCTATCCATTACAACGCGAATCCACTTATAACGCGATGCAAGCGTGGCTCCCAATTTTCGTAGTTATGAATACTTTACAACACGATTATTGGTATCTTAAATACATTATTGCACAGTGCATGCAATTGTACATTATTTCTAACACTATCCGATTATAACGCGATGTGATTCTTTCGACCCCAAGCACAGCGTTATAAGGGGGTTGAGCTGTATATATATTATTATAATAAAATATATATATTTTTATATATATATATATTTTTTTTTTTATATATAAAGTATATATATATATATATATATATATATATATATATTTATATATATATATATATATATATATATTATATATATATATATTATATATATATATATATTTTTTTTTTATATATATATTTTTTTTTTATATATATATATTTTTTTTTCATAGTACTATATCCTAACATTTGCTTTTCATTGGTTCTATCTATATCTAATAAATCAAATAATTAATTTGAATTTAACACATCTAATATACAAACAGATTAAAAACATAAGAGAACACACTAAAAAAAAAAAAGAAACCTCCAAAATAAAGTACAAGGGAACAGGCTACAGCTACATGTGGCTGGTATAAAGTTTGACAATGCTTAGAGAAGAAATAAAATAATGCCCCTAGCATCAAAGTTCTTATAAGCTTTGCACATGCTGCTGCACATTTACAATATTTATATATTTCTATGCACAGCCTTCCATACTTTTTTATGGAATTGTGGTTAGTTTTTTTTTTTTTCCCCTTATCCCCCGCACATAATTATTTTTTATTTGTGTGGATAAGCTTATAGTGTTATTAGACCTTTGACACAGGTAGGCGGAGAGTGGAGGTTGGAGGAGATCAGCGGAGGATGCCGCGGAGCACAGAGCTGATCAGATAAGAACAGCTGTAGCCGGTAGCAGGGGAGGAGAGCAAGGCTGTCTGGCTGCTTCAGCTTCTGGGCAACCGGTGGTGCTGGAGAGCACACCTGCTCTGAGCTGCTCCTCTATAGATCTCCCGGATTGTGTGTGTGTGTGTCATGAATTTGTCTTTCATGCGTGTGTGTGTATGTATGTATATATATATCTATATCTATCTATCTCAAAACAAAACGAAAAAGCGAAGTAGCGCCTCTAATATAGCCTAAACAAAACTGTGACTTAGTTAACCTAACTATGAATACATCCAGTGGGGTGGCAAGTGTAAGCTAAATATACTAAAAACCAGTATTATCCAAGGATGATATAATTCTATATTTGAATATGATGTGTATAGAATATATAGATAGATAGATAATATATATATAGATAGATAGGAGAGAATGGGGAAAGGGGAGGGGGAGAGGCGGCTCAGTTTTGATTACATTTGTTTTCTAAATATTTCTTAATGTGTCCTGGGTTTTTATGTCAAAATCTGGTCACCCTAATTAAGGGAGTAATTAAGTATACTTCAAATCAACCCAAACACTCCTAGTCACTTGAACAGGGCTTTCAGAGGAAATCGGTTGCTTAGGAGTATATTGAATTACCCCCTTAGTGTCCATTACGGTGTTATTTAACAAAAACAGACTTTGGGAGGACACTTGACATATTATCAGAAGCTGCAAACTCCACAGTCTTTTTACATCAAAGACACTTTAATTAAATTCCCATCAGGTAAACAATTAGGCCAAATCTGCTGTACTTAACTAGTCAATAATTCAGTAGATGGAGCTCATTAATAGACTTCTCGCCATGACTGTGTCATTATAATGGTGCTTCATAGCTGGGTTTATACTACAGCAATCGATATGTGATCAATATTCTCCAGTAGCTTTCCTTTTGCACAACTCTTGACGAATGAAAGATACTGTAGCTTGTTGCAGTACACGGGGACCTGATATGTAGCTCAGCACTTGCACTCGACTGTTTTTAAGAGCAATTTCAATTCAGTTAGACTTTTTATCCTCCTTTTAATCTTGTGCATTAACTAAACTCTGTCAGACTGACAGTGAAGAGGACACAAAATGAATAGAATTCTTTCCTTAAGGAGCCGTATCAAAATACTGATGCCCTGATCTGCTTATGCTCGTCGCAAAAGTTTATATTTATAGAAAATTGCATTGCTCTCCTCTTAAAATAAAAATCTAATTTTTGATGTTGCTAGGTGACTTTTCTTGGTTTTGAAAAGTGCTCCACATTGATAATGAGGACTAGCGTTATGTATATTGGGTTGAGATGGGAAGATGCAATGCAACACATCCAGGGAAGCACGTTTTGACCTTTTTAAAAGAGATTTGGTAACCAATGGGCAGCTGAATATTGCTGGTTTAAGTCCCTTATGCTAATACACTATTATGCCAAGTTAGACAAATTATTTATACTTAATTCCCCAGCATCTAAGGCTTATTTGGCCAAGGTGAATGAGTAGGTGGCCATAGCACACAGACATAGAATATACATGCTCAATATATATTTTGTTCTTCTGCACTGACGCACAAGCATGATTATGGACTTAAACGGTACCCGTGCTGTGTTAAAATGATGACGCTCAACCCGGTCACGTTAAAGAGGTTATGGTTAATTGTGTCCAATGTTCTGCTTTCTGTAGTGGTGTGCATATAGGCATTGCTTGTAAAAGCCCATTGCTGCTGGACAGGAGTAATTTAAAGTGGCAGTGGTACTGCTGCTTTCATCACGTAAGCTGGAAAAGCTCAGTCGTCTTAATTTTCATTCTGTGCTACTGTGTGTCATTTCCAGAATCCCTTGCTGCAGTGGAAGCACTGTATGCTAGGTGATAGTGGCGAAAAGCAGGGTTGCAGACCTGTCCAAGACATGTGAATGTGCTCACAAGTGCTATTTTTATTATACAGTATATATGATATGTAAAAACTTAGTTTTTCACACATGGCTTATCTATTTTGGCTTTATTTTTGTTAAATCATGACACAGTGTAATATGTCATGTGTTGTTGTTCATCTGAGGTTGTACAGCTCAACCCCGTTACAGCGCAGTCCTTGGGGGCCACCCGATTTGACTGCGCTATAACCGGGGTCGCGCTAATTTAAAAAAATGTCCACCGTGCACCCAATCGGGAGTAGGTGGAGTGAGGCGCCGGCAGCCCTACACGATCCCCCAGCAGCCACCATACTTGCCCCAGCACCTCCGCAGCAATCCCCCCAGCCCCGCACCGATCCCCGCCAGCAGCTTTGCACGATTCCCTCCCAGCCCCGCACCGATTTCCACCCAGCCCGCACCGATTTCCACCCACCCAGCAGCCCCACGATGCCCCCAGCAGCCATGACACCAGAGGTAGGGGTGTAGTGTGTGTGTGTGTGTGTGTGTGTGTGCACAGTTGTATTTATTTTTTTAATATTCAGGGTCCACGCTCAAACCGTGTTATAGCGTATTTTAAGACCTGCTAAGGAACATATCTTCTCAAATTGATGCAGAATTGGCATGTGGTTTTGAACCAGATTCTTAGAATACAATACACAAAGCCACTCCTTATCCATTCCAAAAGTGTTTTACACAAACACGTCAAGCACTCCACCTCTGTCGTGGAACGTCTGTCTGCAAGTGTACATCACTCCACACGGCACAACATCTTGGAGAAGAGAAAGGGAAGAAAAATATTATTTACACATAAATATAGATCTATCTTGTAGCTTTGATTTAGTTTATAGAAAACAGGATGGTGATTTTTTTTTCTCACTAGCTTAGAAAACCAAGTGAAAAGTGGCACAATCCATTCAATAATTTCATATTTAACGTTCTACAGTCCAATACTGACATACAATTTATAACTGAAGAATATTCTTGTGCTGCATATGTCGAAGAATATGTTAACAAAACAAATAGAGGTATCAGTAACCTACAACGACAGATCATTAACATCATGAATGAACATCCTGAATTTGATATAATTGAAATTACCAGAAAGCTAAGCATCGACATGCTCAACACCGTAGAAATCACAAGCCAAGAAGCCGCCTGGTATTTACTACGCCAACCCATGTCTCAAAGCTCAGTAGTCATAGTTTACATACCGACTGTCTGGCCCATTGAACGACAGCGACTTAAGAAATCCAACGATGAAATGAATGAACAGGACCTCACAGATGA
The DNA here is from genome assembly GCF_040206685.1 of Ascaphus truei. Lineage (NCBI taxonomy): Eukaryota > Metazoa > Chordata > Amphibia > Anura > Ascaphidae > Ascaphus > Ascaphus truei. The sequence goes on from NC_134487.1 coordinate 148,847,067, forward strand.
TTCCAGTGATATTTGGAAAGACAACTGGTTTGACAAATATGAGAAAAGACCATTAGATTTAGAAAATTTAACATTGGCATCTTTTGTTGCTAATTACACATGTAATGCCAAAAGAGTTTACAAAAAACGACAGTTTCCACGTGTCATACGTTACCGTAATTATGACATGGCTGAAGATATTAACGAATATAAAAGTGAAATGGTTACTTTACACATAGCATTTCGCAACGAGGAGGAGGACATTCTATCAGAGATAAAATTTGTTACCATATATAATAATAATGAAGAGCTCATCTTACAACAACGCAAAATATACGAATCTGACTTGGACATTCGTAAAACTATACAAATATGCAAAGAAATGTGCAGAGAGGAAGGGACAGCAGATCCCGACGAGACATGCCAAAACGACTTAAATACGTTAGTGATGCGATTACAAGAAGACCCCAATGCATTCAAACAGTTTTATGATAATCCTGAAAGTGCAATGAATGCAGATCTTAAACTCGCCACCCTCAATAAACTTGGTGCTATAGCTAAGAAACGTGAGAACTTACTCTGTAAGGAGCAATTATGCAAACTAATGCAAAATGCAAATGAAAAACAAAAAGGACTCTTGATGCATGTCATTTGGAGTCTACTTTCTCCAAATAGCGAACCACTTCAAATATGCCTTACTGGCCCCGCAGGCTGTGGCAAAACTTTTGTCATACACCTTCTAATGGACATTTTCAATCGCTTCACTAACACTGATGGATACTGCAATTCATATATTACTTGTGCATCAACTGGAAAAGCTGACGTTGCAATAGATGGCACTACTGTACACACTGCACTAAAAATATCCATTTCTAAAAATGTACCTCTTTCGACTGAAGTTGTACAACAATATAGAAGTCTTTTTAAATACATCAAAGTGATTATCATTGATGAAGTGAGCATGATAGGTGCTGAGTTACTGTCTCAAATTGATGCCAGGCTGAAGCAGATAACTTTGGTTATACCTTGACGTTGGTATGCAGGCTTATGACGCCTTTGGCCAAAGGGTTAACTAAATAACCAATTATTATTATTGAAGTATTTTACTTTATATGTTTTGTCAATTGGATGCAGCATTGGGCACCCCCTGTCTCTTGAAGCAGATAACTGGAAATGTTGAAACCAACTTTGGTGGCCAAAGCCTCTTTCTCATTGGCGACTTACGTCCGTTACCTCCCGTTCGAGCAACACCCATCTATAAACAAATTAAACAACGTATCGCGGGCCCCACTTTGTGGCGTGGACTGAAATACTATGAACTAGATGAAGTTATGCGCCAGTCAAACATAACCTTCTCAACTGTGCTAACTAAAATTGGTAATGGCATAAAATTAGATGAATGTGAGCAAAAACTCATTGAATCACGTTTCTACACCAAGGAAGACGCGGACCATCTATGTGCCAACGGAATACGTCTCTTTTTGCGCAATGATTCAGTGAACACCTACAACCAATCCATCCTGAGTGCCGCACCAGAAAAAACAATTTCAACAGCAATAGATATCTTTATTGGCTGTAGAAACGCAGAGCAGGAAGCCCACGTTCGACAAAAACTTTATAAAATGTCTGTTCTGGATACCGGCGGCTTACCCTACGAACTACCGCTTGTCATTGCAAAGCCATATCTCGTAACAACTAATGTAGATGTCTCTGACGGCTTAGCAAATGGTGCCTTAGGATCATTAGCTTACATCCAATACAGCGATGATGGACCAATACAACGGGTATGGCTAACTTTTCTTACATCGCCAAAAGTGGGAAAAATAGCTCGCAAAAAATACGCTCATTACATGCAAGCCAACAACATCAACCCATCTGCTGTGCCAATAACAAGACGGACATCAAGTATAGCACTAAATAAAAATAGAACTATCACGGCTAAACGAAATCATTTTCCATTGATCCCGGCTTGTGCAATAACAATACATAAATCACAAGGTGGCACATTTAATTCCGTAGTCTACGAGTATGAAAGAGACATGAGCAACAATTAGTATACGTTGCTTTATCGCGAGTCACTGACATCAATGGTCTGTACATTGTCGCAGCAAATGGTCAAAAGAAATTTTATCATGGACTTAGAAACGCTACGTCCACAATTGACCTACAAAATGAGTTTTCAAGACTAAAAAACAACAAACTACAGACCATGCAAGAAACTTTACTTAATGTACTCAAAGACCCAACTAATTGTTGTGTATTCTCACTAAATTGCCAAAGCCTTCGAGCACACAACACAGACCTCACTGATACAGTTACGCAACAGTGTAACATATTACTACTTTCCGAGACTTGGTTACACAACAATGAAAATGTTACTATTGATAACTTTGAGTGTGTTGTTAAATTTAAACGCCAACATGTTATAGTCGGGGGAGTTGCTATATATCATAACAAACGCAACAATAGACATATTATGAGGCCTCATATGCACATCATTGACAGTCAGACTACATGGTTAGCAGTTAATGTCCCACCAATAGGAGATATGTGCAGCAGAGTATATCTTACCAAATGGCAAAATTGTCCTCTCCATCGTCATATATTGTTCACCAAACCAAACAGTACAGAATATCATCAAATTCATTCAGTTCATTCTACTACCGTACTCTATTGAAGGTGATGGATTGTTCAACAAACATTACGACAAACTACCCATCATATTAACTGGTGATTTTAACATCAACTTTCTATCTCAAGAAGCTCTACCACTTATTAGATTACTACAAGAAAATTTCAATTTAACTCTTAACACCAATCCAGCCATAGCAACTACAACATCTGGATCAACTATTGATGCAGTTTTTCAACGACATTTAGATCATTTAGAATCGACAATATATGTATCTTACTTCAGTTATCATAAGTCGATTATTTCATGTATTAAAAATGATAGTATGGATTTTTAAAAGCAAAAAATAAAACTATACAATTGTAACATCTAAAAATGATTACATTTTATTACAAACATCTATAACAACATCTAATATTATTGTTACTTTATATGTTGATGCCAGCACACAAAGAAGTTTCACTTACTATGCGCGTGCACAGCACACACAACTTTTTTTTTTTTAATATTCAGGGTCCACGCTCAAACCGCGTTATAGCGGATCGCGCTATAACGGGGTTGAGCTGTATTTACCTAATTTTAAGACCTGCTAAGGAACATATCTTCTCAAATTGATGCAGAATTGGCATGTGGTTTTGAACCAGATTCTTAGGCCTCGTTCAGGGTGCTGGCTTCGGAGGGAGGGCGTGCTGCCGTGAGAAACAAAGTATTCAATTTGAATACTGGTTTTCAGGGTAGCAACCGCCCTGTCTCCGAAGCCAGGAGTTGAAGCTGACTACAGTTTCAATAAACGAAAATTTCGTTTTTTGGAGCTGAAGCAGCGTCACAGGGACCAAGGCAGCCAATGAAATCATTCTTCAGAATGATTTCATGACTGCAACTTGGATACTTACCCTGCCTTCTGTAACCCCGCCCCCTCCCCAACGCTGAAAAGTCTGCTGGGGGATAATCACATGTCGCCCAGCAAACTGCAGCACTGCCTCCCTCACGCCCTCCCTCCGAGTCCTCAGCTGGCACCCTGAACGAGCCCTTAGAATACAATACACAAAGCCACTCCTTATCCATTCCAAAAGTGTTTTACACAAACACGTCAAGCACTCCACCTCTGTCGGGGAACGTCTGTCTGCAAGTGTACATCACTCCACACGGCACAACATCTTAGAGAAGAGAAAGGGAAGAAAAATATTATTTACACATAAATATAGATCTATCTTGTAGCTTTGATTTAGTTTATAGAAAACAGGATGGTGATTTTTTTTTCTCACTAGCTTAGAAAAGCAGCTTTAGTTACAATTTGCCAAGCACCCGCACATTTGTACTTAAGATTTCAAATTTGGAATGTTAGGTTCATAATGTGACACGTATAATGGCTTTTCACATTAAGGTTCTGGAACGTGTCATCCAAAAATCATTAAAGCTAATACTAAGGATTATTACATTTGCACTTTTCTGAGATGTTAGTTTAGCTCGGGAATAAATGATGCTTGAGGCTGGACTTTTAAGACCAAAAATAATAATAAATTGGAAACGGCCACCGTAGGTTTCACAAATTATATTTGTTTATGATTAGTATGTCTTTTTTGTTATATATCACCTGTATACCATGGTTCATTTATCTTCATTAAAAACTTATTTCTGACCTTACATAAAATAACGAGTAACTAAGCAAAACTGATCCTGAAATAGTTTACCTTTTTTGCTAGGTATGTTTGTGCCAATGAACACTTTGGGGCATGTATCAAGGTAGAAGTAAGCACACAGTTTAAGCATTGCATCAATCTACTGTAACACATGCAATACTTATGATGCATATGCTTAAATTTTAAATACTTCATACATGTCATGCTGAAATGGCACAACGATTACAGTACTTACTTTTCTGATTAAAAAAATAAATAGAAGATTGTTAGGAAGTATTGGGGGGGGGCTGACAGCAGAGGTGGAGGCATTGGGCTCCTCTTCTCAATCTACCATTACCGAACCCTTCCTAGTCCTCCCTTTTTCAATTCCTTCCTTTTGGGGCTCACACTGTCAAGCTTTTCTCTCTTCTCCCTGTCCATGTGGCGGTCATCTATCGCCCACCTACCTCTACTCATCCCCTTCTGTCTTTCTCACACTTTGAATCCTGACTCTCCTTCTTTCTCTCCTCAGATTCCCCTGTACTTCTCCTTGGGGACTTCAACCACCATATCTCTCCTTTGGGCTTCCCCTTTTCTCTCACTAACCTCTCTTTTTGGCCTCCACCAATTGACTGCAGCCACCACCCACAAGGATTGCCACTACCTAGGTCTGATTTTCACAAAAAACCTTCTCTTTCTCCATTTCCCACTTTCCTCTCTCTGACCATCTCATCTCATTTTCTTTCTCTCACTACTCCCCCTCACCTCCATCTACCCCTCGTTTCCACAGAGGCCTTGCGCTCTATTAATTTAGCAGATTTTGATTCCACTTTGAGTGTCTCCCTCTCCTCTCTGTGCGCCAGACTCGGACAACTAGATCAGGAACTACAACTCTGCTGTATCCTCCTCTCGATCTACATTCCCCTTGTTTCTCTCTGACATTCTTGCCTTTCTAACCCCAGACCCTGGCTAAATTGCCACACACGCATGCTGCTTTCCTGCACTTGTTCCTCTAAATGCCTCTGGTGGAAATCTCACACACTCGCAGATTTCCTTCACTACAAATGTTATCCTGTACTGTTTCAACTATGTCCCCACCCAAGCTAAACAAACCTACTTTTCTTCACTAAGCAACACACACAACGCTAACCCATGCTGACTTTTCCATCTTTGACTCTCTACTCCGACCACCCTCTGTAACCTGTTTTTATTCCTCCATTTCCCCTCTAACTTTTCTGACTTTAAAAACACAGGTGAATTCCATACGTCAAGGCATCTCCTCTGTATCCTCCATATGTTCTACACTTCTTCATAACTCTCCTCCAGCCTTCCTTGACTCCCCTGTCACAGAGGAGGATGTGTTGCTAATGATCTCCTCTTTTTCCTCTACCACTTTCCCTCTCGACGCCATTCCCTCCCATCTTCTCAAACCTCTTGCTCCTACTCTAATCCCTATGCGCGCACACCTTTTCAACGCATCCCTCTACACTGGTACCTTTCCTTCCTCTTTCAAACATGCAACAGTTCTCCAATTACGCAAAAACAGCAAGCTTGACCATACCTGCCTCATATATCGTCCTGTCTCCCTCCTGCCTCTTGCCTCTTAGCTCCTTGAAAGCCTTGTATTCTCTCCCCTGCTCCATTTTCTCAATACCTATTCTCTCCTAGATCCTCTACAATCTGGCTTTCACACTGCTCACTCCTGCGAAACATCCCTCACTAAAATAACTAATGACCTCCATGCTGCAAAAGACAAAGGTCATTACACTCTGCTCATATTGCTTGACCTCTCTGCAGCATTTGATACTGAGGACCACCCTCTTCTCCTTCACATTCTCCATACTCTTGGCGTCTGTAAAGGAGCTCTATACAGGATTTCCTCTTGCCTCGCCCATCGTAATTTCAGTGTCTCTCTTGCTAACACCACCTCCTGTCATGCTCTGTGGGGGTACACCAGTGGTCTGTCCTGGGACCTCTTCTCTAATTAAACACACTCTCTAGGTGACCTCATCACATCTATTGGGTTCAAATATCACCTCTATGCTGATAACACACATTTACTTTTCAACCCCTGACCTTAAACCTGCTGTACAGAATAAAAGTCTCTGTCTCTCTGCTATATCATCCTGGATGGCCCTCCATAAACTCAAACTTAACATGTCAAAGACAGAGTTCCTCATACTTCCTCCCAAGCCCGACCCTACTACCCCCTTCTACATTACTGTTGGCAGCACTATCATACACACTGTATCACAAGCACACTGATTAGGTGTCACATTTGACTCCTCCCTCACATTCTCTTCTCACATCCACAATGTAGCTAAAACCTGACATTTTTTCCCCTACGTAACGTTGCAAAGATATGTCCTTTCCTTTGTTGCTCTACTGCAAAAACCTCTTAATTCACGCCCCTTCTTCCTTCTGCTGTCTGTCCTTCCTGCCTCTCGCCTGTCTCTCCTTCAATCTATGGAAAACGCTGCTGCTTAAATCACTGTACTCTTTCCTGAATCTGTCTCGGCGTCTCTCGTGCTGAAATCCCTCTCCTGGCTTCCTATTAAATCCTGTATTTCACACAAAATTCTCTTACTCACTTTTTTTAGGCTTTACACTCTTCTGCCCCTCCTTACATTTCAGTCCTAATTTCTTCCTATACACCTGCACGATTTTTGCTCTCTGCTCAAGCATGTCTTCTCTCTACCCCTTTTGTGTCTAAATCTCTATCGTCTAAAACCTCTCTCACTCACTGCCTCACACCTCTGGAATGCCCTTCTCCTCAATGTCTGATTGACACCCTGTCTCTCCACCTTTAAGACTCATCTTCGAACACACCTCTTTAACGAAGTATACCAGAACACCCTCCCACTGTCTCTGTTCGTTCTTTCTACTTGTCACTTAATTTGTGAAATCTTCGGGGCAGGGACTCCCTTTCCTATTGTTACTTCTATGTCTGAAGCTCTTATTCCCATAATGTGTTATATTATCTCGCGTGTATTACTGCTGGGAAGCTCTATGTACATAGATGGCACTATATCAATAAAGACATACATAAGCCTTTGCCAGGCACAGAAGGGGCAGCAGTTTAATGTGTTACCTTTGACTAATCTCTCCTTACCTATGGAACTCGTCTACTTAATATTCATCAAGCACCCTCTCTTTCCATTTTTAAATCCCAGCTGAAAATTAACTTCTTAAAAGAAGCACTATTAGTTTATTTATGCCTACAATATAGACTACTGATGCACTTAACCTCCCTGACTTGCACTCTTAATAATAAATGTGTTTTTACTCTTACTGTGCCTTTGTCTCCCAGTATCCTACATAGATTGTAAGATCTTGGGGGCAGGGTCTCCCTTTTGCCTTATGTTATAATTTACTTGCTGCTCTCATCACCATTTTGTGTACATTGTTCCCTGGATTGTAACACGGTTGGTGCTATATTAATAAAACGACACACATGTGGAAAATAATAATTTCAGTAAAAAAAAAAAATCTTTATTGAACCGTATCGGATTACTAGGCCAGCTGTCTTCTATCCTGAGCTAGTGACTAACAGTGACGTTTTCGTGACATTTTGTTCTATATATAATATATATATATTGGTCGACAAATCACCAAAAAATCTACTCGCCCCCTAGCCCCGCTTTAAACATTTTTTTGAATAAAGTCTTAAGAACTAAGAACAACTTTCGTTTTTGACATAAGTTTATTTATTGTATTACAATGAGGGAGACTGGGTGACCGGACGACAGGGTGAGGGGGACAGGGGGACTGACTATTGCCTATAAACTCTTCCACCTGTCCTGCTGCCACACTGTTGCCCTCCTCATGCCCCTCTGCGCCTTCCTGCGGCCCTCCTCATGCCCCTCTGCTCCTTCCTGCGGCCCTCCTCATGCCCCTCTGCTCCTTCCTGCGGCCCTCGTCATGCCCCTCTGCTTTTTCCTGCGGCCCTCCTCATGCCCCTCTGCTCCTTCCTGCGGCCTATCACTCCCTTACCTCTTCCTTCCTCCCCCAGCCCGGCACCAATCACCCCCCCCCCCCAGCCCCGATCCCCGCCGGCAGCCCCACGATGCCTCAGCAGCTGACACCGGAGGTAGGGGGGTGGGGAGGGGTGCTGTGCTGTTGTGCAGTGTGTGCTGTTGTGCAGTGTGTGCTGTGCAGTGTGTAAAAAAAAAAAAACCTTTTTTTTCGGTGTCCACGCTCAAATCGCGTTATATGCGGATCCGCGTTGTAGCGGATTGTGCTATAACGGGGTTGAGCTGTACTACCATTAAATATCACTATAGAAGAGATGTATAATCAGTGTAATCGTCTTGGCTTGGCAACAGTAATAGGTATACGCATACGTAAAGGACTAATTGAGAAGATATTAACATATTGGATACTAGCAAATAAGAAACAAATATTTGATATTTTTTGGAATAAGATTAGAATATCACTATACAGTATAATTAGATGGCGTGAACACGTGACAATGTGATGATCTATGTCATTCTGGCATTTTGCCTAAAGGTTTTCCCTGATTTTTGTCTGCGGAAGCAAAAGCCGGTCTTGCACAAATTTGCTGCCAGCTGTAACCTTTACTCAATATATCTATTATATTGTGATATTTTATCTACTGATTATTTATCAAAGTATATATTAAATATAGGTTTTATCTAAGTATATACTGTAGTAAATATAGGTGTATTTATTAGTATCCTATATGTTCATCTTATATATTTGTCCTATTTGTGTATACCTATTGCTGTTGATAAACTGATTACACTAATCATACTTATCTTCTATAGTCTAATCTAATGGTAGTATTTGTTTCTATTAGAATTTGTTGGTGCTTTATTACTATTGGTTCAGAGTCCCATACCTTCAAAAGCAAATCATGTTTGCATCCTTTTTATAGGAGTTTTCAGGTTTAGTGTGTAGTGTAAAGAAGGGGCATTGTTATACCCTCTTCCACCTCCTTTAATAAGGTAATTATATATGTACACAAACTCTTCCTGCCATAGGAGGAAATATCTTGAACATGAATTTGAATATGCTTAAAGGGAAAGTCAATTAATTAATGCCGTGTGTGTACGCATTGTAGATCCAGAGACTTTTTTTTTTTTTGTGTGTTTGTTTCAACTAATTATTGTGCTATCATTAGGCACAGTAATAAAGGGGATGAACAATATTGGGTGATCTGTCCGGTAAATGCAACAATTTAAATAGCGTTGTGCGGGAACATAAACTGTAAACCCTGCTAATGCATGTCACACTCCTCTACACATTAACAGGGAAAGCTCATACTGTGGGCAAGGACTTGTCTGCTTGTTATTACTATGAGTTAGAGGGCTTTGTTGCTACTGTATGTAGCACACAACATAATATGGCAGATGGCAACGGTTTCTGTGGCTGGCTTAAATCCTATTTTCTTTAAGTAGCTATGCAGTATTGCGAGTATGCATAAATACTTAACAATACAGCATGTTCACGTATCTTTCCTCTTTACCCCCAGGACGGAATTCACTCAGAAAGGGACCATATCTGTCACTGGAGCCGGTTTACTTAATTGCGTCCTGGAAGCTTTTGCACAAACTTTTTTAAAACAAGGAGCCAAAAAGGTAAGTGCTTATCAAAGTGTCTCATAACTTTTGTGGAGATGATGTTGAATGTATGAAGCTCCTGAAAAGTATGTGCAGATTCATCGAAAAAAATAATAGTTTTTTACTTGGATCATTGGAGCCCTATGTAAGTAAAACATTTGTTAGAAGATTTTACTTTGTCAAAATTGCCTGAAATGTTGAATGATAAGAATAGGGGAAAACGTGACTTACCCAGACACAGAATTTGATGCATCCTATCACACATTATTCATGGCCTTATTCTATAGCTGCCAATGTGGCCGTTTTGGGAGGAAATTCCTATAGACATAAATGAGAATCTTCGAAAACTGCCTGAACAGCCGCTACAACAGATCTAGAATAAGGCCCTATATGTGTTGGGTACTTCATTAATTTCTACTACAACAATACCCCTAGCTGATGCATAAGGGGTGAAAATATTATAGATTATAGGCTAAAGCAATAACAGATTGGTCAGAATTCCAGGCATTATTCATTCAGTAATGCCGGAATTTTTGACCACTTGCCAGCTCACATCAAAGCAGAGATGCAGGGGCTTGCGTAGAGGAAAAATAACCAAGCAAGTTTAAAACTTAACTGCAGCAGCTCTGCTCTCCTCTCTGAGCACCCTGAACACTGCAGCACAAGCAGCCTCTCTCCCCCTCTATCTCACAGCTGCTAGTGCTGTCAGAAGCTGCATATCCCAACTGGTAACTTTGTTGCTTGCAACAAAGTAATATTTCTCACCACATCTATTGCCTGTGCTACTCTAAGGTAATTTGTATTTCTTTTTATTTAGTTGTAGTTAATATCACAGTTCCCCCACATCCCCCCTTCACCCACCTCTCCCTCCTGCATTCCCCCCAATTCT